>NW_019943213.1:151557-161563 GCF_002910315.2 Salvelinus sp. IW2-2015 | reverse complement strand
TTGGTTGTATCCACATCTTCTCTAGAGCACAGAGCAGGTTAATCCAGATCTTCTGTAGACACAGTGCTGGTTGATCCACATCTTCTACAGACACAGTGCTGGTTGATCCATTTCTTCTATAGACACAGAGCTGGTTGATCCACATATTCTACAGACACAGAGCAGATTGATCCACATCTTCTAACAGACACAGAGCTGGTTGATCCACACTCCCCTATAGACAAAGAGCTGGTTGATCCACGTCTTCCATAGACACATAACTGGTTGATCACATCCTCTATAGACACAGAGCTGGTTGATCCACATCTTCTACAGACGAAGAGCTGGTGATCCAAATCTTCTCTAGACACAGAGCAGGTTTATCCAGATCTTCTGTAGACACAGTGCTGGTTGATCAACTGCTTCTACAGACACAGAGCTGGTTGATCCACATCTTCTGTAGACACAGAGTGGTTGATCCATATCCTCTATAGAAACAGAGCTTGTTGATCCACATTCTCTAATAGACACAGAGCTGGTGATCCACATCTTCTATAGACACAGAGCTGGTTGATCCACATCTTCTACAGACACAGAGCTGGTTGATCCACGTCTTCTATAGAGACAGAGCTGGTTGATCCACATCTTCTACAGACACAGAGCTGGTTGATCCACATCTTCTACAGACACAGAGCTGGTTGATCCACATCTTCTTACTGACACAGAGTTGGTTGATCCACATTTCTATAGAGACAGAGTGGTTGATCCACATCTTCTTAAAACACAGAGCTGGATTATCCACTTCTATTGACATAGAGCAAGTTGATCCACAGCTTCTACAGAAACAGAGTTGGTTGATCCACATCTTCTTTATAGACAGCAAGCTGCTTGATCCACGTCTTCTTTTGACAAAGAGCTAGTTGATCCACATTTTCTACAGAAACAGAGCTGGTTGATCCACATCTTCTACTTACACAGAGCTGGTTGATCCACGTCCTCTGTAGACACAGAGCTGGGTGATCCACATCTTCTATAGACACAGAGCTGGTTGATCCACATCTTCTATAGACACAGAGCTGGTTGATCCACATCTTCTATAGACACAGAGCTGGGTGATCCACATCTTCTACAGACACAGAGCTGGGTGATCCACATATTCTACAGACACAGAGCCGATTGATCTACATCTTCTACAGACACAGTGGTGGTTATGATTTCCAACATCTTCTTAGACACGAGCTGGTTGATCCACATCTTCTACAGACACAGAGCTGGTTGATGCAAAGCTCTTCTACAGACACAAGAGGCTGGTTGATTACCACTCTGTGTATGTAGAAGATGTGGATCAACCAGCTCTGTGTCAATAGAAGACGTGGATCACCAGCTCGTTGTCTGTAGAAGATGTGGATCAACCATTTCTGTGTTTGTAGAAGATGTGGACCAACCAGCTCTGTGTCTGTAGAAGACGTGGATCAACCAGCTCTGTGTCCAAGGAAGACGTGGACCAACCAGCTCTGTGTCTAAAGAAGACGTTGACCACCAGCTCTGTGTCTATGAAGGTGGTGGACCAACCAGCTCTGTGTCTGTAGAAGATGTGGATCAACCAGCTCCGTGTCTATAGAGGACGTGGCTCAACCAGTTCTGTGTCTATGGAAGACGTGGATCAACCAGCTCTGTGACTATAGAGAATGTGGATCAACCAGCTCTGTTTCTATAGAGGATGTGGATCAACAGCTTTGTGTCTATAGACGTTCTGGATCAACTAGCTCTGTGTCTATGAAAGACATGGATCAACCAGCTCTGTGTAAGTAGAAGATCTGGATCAACCAGCTATTTGTCAAAAGAAGATTTGGATCAAGCAGCTCTGTGTCAATAGAAAAAGTGAACCACCAGCTCTGTGTCTATGTAAGACGTGGATCCACCAACTCTCTTTCAGTAAGAAGATGTGGATCAACAAGATCTCTTTCTATAGAAGACGTGGATCATCCAGCTCTGATTCTATGGAACATGTGGATCAACCAGCTCTGTGTCTGTAGAAAATGTGGATCAATCGGCTCTGTGTCTGTAGAATATGTGGATCAATCGGCTCTGTGTCTGTAGAAAATGTGGATCAATCGGCTCTGTGTCTGTAGAAGATGTGGATCAACCAACTCTGTGTCTGTAGAAGATGAAATTGTAATGCCGCACTGATATCTATATCTGATATGATTTATTTAATTCATAACACAATATTTCCTTTCAGAATTGCCATTTTAACATGTAATACTGCATTGAGTAGTTGTGAAAATCCCTCTCTGTTGAAGTCCTTCAGTTAAATTTCTCTCAGTTTGTTTTCTATATTGATGATAGTAAATAAAGAGCACCATATCATATACAATAGTTGGTTGGTATGAAATTGAACAAGGAACAGTTTTTTCGAAATGGAAATTTGTTGGCTTAATTCTCCATATCGGCCCAGTTTACTATCAAACAGAAGCTTGGAATGATGTTTTAAACCAAGACTAATGTAATATTGCAGAATGCATGGTCACCCTGCCTGTGAGATAAAATATAAAAGCAAAACAACGTTATCTCTTTTCTCTTTGATCCCAAATACCTGAGCTGAGCATCGTTATAGATTTCCTTTTAAGTCAGATGTTAATTTTTTCTTCTTTCCTGCTCTGGATTTTATTGTCTATGGGTTGCCTCCTAAATTACACACTGCACCCCTATGTAGTGCACTACTTTTTGACATCAGCCAATAGGGCTCCGGTCAAAAGAAGTGCACTACGTCGGGAATAGGGTGTCGTTTGGGACTGCGCCCCTAATTTGCAAAGGGGCTTGTTCATTTCACATCACCTGGAGCAATTCATTTGCATAATTACCATTTTCAAATGAAGCACGTATTACACAAGGCACTTACTGCAGCCAGAACCAGGGTGAGAATAATAATAAAATACGTTTGAAACCAGAAAAAAATATGTGAAAATATATATATATTGTTTTTACAGGTATCCACTTTCCTAATAAGCATAGTCCTTCTGCAGGTCAAAGATACAACTCTCTCTAATTAACAAGACTCTTCACAGTAATTTTTTTATCCTCTTGACTGTTCGACCTGTGCATATTAATGACTATAAGGACACCTGGGTTTTAATCTTGGTATCTAATCATATTGTTATCTGAATGAGGATGAGGTGGCGGAGGATATTCTTAGCCTCAGCTATACAGAACTCATTACCCTCTCGGCACTCTCATCATCAACATGAGTCTGTATTGGGGATGGACGTGTTGGGTAGTGATATCATCACTCCCATCATCAACATGAGTCTGTATTGGGGGATGGACGTGTTGGGTAGTGATATCATCACTCTCATCATCAACATGAGTCTGTATTGGGGGAATGGACGTGTTGGGTAGTTGATATCATCACTTTCATCATCAACATGAGTCTGTATTGGGGATGGAACGTGTGGTAGTGATATCATCACTCTCATCATCAACATGAGCCTGTATTGGGGATGGACATGTTGGGTAGTGATATCATCACTCTCATCATCATGAGCACTGTATTGGGGGATGGACGTGTTGGGTAGTGATATCATCACTTTCATCATCAACATGAGCCTGTATTGGGGGATGGACATGTTGGGTAGTGAATATCATCACTTTCATCATCAACATGAGTCTGTATTGGGGGATGGACGTGTTGGGTAGTGATATCATCACTCTCATCATCAACATGAGTCTGTATTGGGGGATGGACATGTTGGGTAGTGATATCATCACTCTCATCATCAACATGAGTCTGTATTGGGGGATGGACGTGTTGGGTAGTGATATCATCACTTTCATCATCAACATGAGCCTGTATTGGGGGATGGACCGTGTTGGGTAGTGATATCATCACTCTCATCATCAACATGAGTCTGTATTGGGGGATGGACATGTTGGGTGGTGATATCATCACTTTCATCATAAACATGAGTCTGTATTGGGGATGGACGTGTTGGGTAGTGATATCATCACTTTCATCTCAACATGAGCTGTATTGGGGATGGACATGTTGGGTAGTGATATCATCACTCTCATCATCAACATGAGCCTGTATTGGGGGATGGACATGTTGGGTAGTGAATCATCACTCTCATCATCAACATGAGTGTTTTGGGGGATGGACATGTTGGGTAGTGATATCATCACTCTCATCATCAACATGAGCCTGTATTGGGGGATGGACATGTTGGGTAGTGATATCATCACTCTCATCATCAACATGAGTCTGTATTGGGGGATGGACATGTTGGGTAGTGATATCATCACTCTCATCATCACATGAGCCTGTATTGGGGGATGGACATGTTGGGTATGTGATATCATCACTCTCATCATCAACATGAGCCTGTATTGGGGGATGGACATGTTGGGTGGTGATATCATCACTCTCATCATCAACATGAGTCTGTATTTGGGGGATGGACATGTTGGGGTAGTGATATCATCACTTTCATCATCAACATGAGTCTGTATTGGGGATGGACATGTTGGGTAGTGATATCATCACTCTCATCATCAACATGAGCCTGTATTGGGGGATGGACCATGTTGGGTAGTGATATCATCACTCTCATCATCAACATGAGCCTGTATTGGGGGATGGACGTGTTGGGTAGTGATATCATCACTCTCATCATCAACATGGCCTGTATTGGGGGATGGACGTGTTGGGTAGTGATATCATCACTCTCATCATCAACAATGAGTCTGTATTGGGGGATGGACATGTTGGGTAGTGATATCATCACTCTCATCATCGACATGAGTCTGTATTGGGGATGGACATGTTGGGTAGTGATATCATCACTCTCATCATCAACATGAGTCTGTATTGGGGGGGGAGGGTGGACCGTGTTGGGTAGTGATATCATCACTCTCATCATCAACATGAGCCTGTATTGGGGGATGGACGTGTGGGTAGTGATATCATCACTTCATCATCAACATGAGCCTGTATTGGGGGATGGACATGTTGGGTAGTGATATCATCACTCTCATCATCAACATGAGTCTGTATGGGGGGGATGGACGTGTTGGGTAGTGATATCATCACTCTCATCATCAACATTAGCCTGTATTGGGGGATGGACATGTTGGGTAGTGATATCATCACTCTCATCATCAAACATGAGTCTGTATTGGGGGATGGACATGTTGGGTAGTGATATCATCACTCTCATCATCAACATGAGTCTGTATTGGGGGATGGACATGTTGGGTAGTGATATCATCACTCTCATCATCAACAATGAGTCTGTATTGGGGGATGGACATGTTGGGTAGCGATATCATCACTCTCATCATCAACATGAGTCTGTATTGTCGGATGGACGTGTTGGTAGCGATATCATCACTCTCATCATCAACATGAGTCTGTATTGGGGGATGAGACATGGTTGGGTAGTGAATATCATCACTCTCATCATCAACATGAGTCTGTATTGGGGGATGGACATGTTGGGTAGCGATATCATCACTCTCATCATCAACATGAGGTCTGTATTGGGGGGGGATAGGACGTGTTGGGTAGTGATATCATCACTCTCATCATCAACATGAGTCTGTATTGGGGGGATGGACATGTTGGGTAGTGATATCATCACTCTCATCATCAACATGAGTCTGTATTGGGGGGATGGACGTGTTGGGTAGTGATATCATCACTCTCATCATCAACATGAGTCTGTATTGGGGGGGTGGACATGTTGGGTAGTGATATCATCACTCTCATCATCAAACATGAGTCTGTATTGGGGGATGACATGTTGGGTAGTGGATATCATCACTCTCATCATCAACATGAGCCTGTATTGGGGGATTGACATGTTGGGTAGTGATATCATCACTCTCATCATCACCATGAGTCTGTATTGGGGGATGCACATGTGGGTAGAGATATCATCACTCTCATCATCAACATGAAGTCTGTATTGGGGGGGGGGTGGACATGTTGGGTAGTGATATCATCACTCTCATCATCAACATGAGTCTGTATTGGGGGGGGATGGACGTGTTGGGTAGTGATATCATCACTCTCATCATCACATGAGTCTGTATTGGGGGGGATGGACGTGTTGGGTAGTGATATCATCACTCTCATCATCAACATGAGTCTGTATTGGGGATGGACATGTTGGGTAGTGATATCATCACTCTCATCATCAACATGAGTCTGTATTGGGGGTCATGGACGGGACGGGATGGGACGGAAGATGTTAGATACTGATATCATCACAGATTGAGTTGAATGTCCCCCTGAAACCTAAAGCTTCATAATACAATCTCTCTAGAGATAATGGACCTCCTCTGATAGGCCTGTAGTATCCACCTCATATGAATATTCATGTAATGGTCTGGAATATAACTCAGTGATATGTGATAAGTAGGCCTATACAGTAGTCTCAGCTGTTGACTCCACGGAGAATAATCAACCTTTTAGATACATTTCTTAAAATCCTGTGATTTCCCACCAAACACTGGGCTGTAGTGTGTGTGTGTGTGTGTGTGTGTGTATATGTGTGTTCCTACACTAGACATATGTAGCAAATTTCAGACAAGGACAACCATCCATTGCTCAGTCTACAGGCAAAGATATCAATTATCAGAGAGAGCACACACACACACAGCATAATCAATCTCTCTCTCTCTCTCAGAAGCCCACCAATTTCTCACCCAATGGTCTCTCTCTCTCTCTCTCTTCTCTCTCCTCTCTCTCTCTCTCTTTCCTCTCTCTCAGAATCCACCACCATTTCCTCACCCAATGTCTCTCTTTCTCTCTCTCTCTTTCTCTCTCTCTCAGAATCCACCACCATTTCTCACCCAATGGTCTTTTCTCCTCTCTCTCTCTCTCTCTTTTTCTCTCTTCTCAGAATCCACCAACCATTTCTCACCCAATGGTCTTCTCTCCTCTCTCTTCTCTCTTCTCACAGAATCCACCCCTTTCTCACCCTGGTCTCTCTCCTCTCTCGTCTTTTCTCTCTCTCTCAGAATCCACCACCATTTCTCACCCAATGGTCTCTTCTCTCTCTCTCTCTCTTCTCTCTCTCTCAGAATCCACCCACCATTTTCTCACCCAATGTCCTCTCTCTCTCTCTCTCTCTTTCTCTCTCTTCCCAAGAATCCACCACCATTTCTCACCCAATGGTCTCTCTCTCTCTCTCTCTCTCCTCTCTCTTCCTCTCTCTCTTTTTCCTTTTTCCCGCTCTGCTTCTGTCTCTCTCTCTCTCTTTTTCTCTCTCTGTGTTGAGAGACAGCTTCATTCCAGGGTAGCATGTGAATGAGTAGGGGACTAGGGAAGAAACTCCTATTACATTATTTCATTACATTAATTACACATTTTTTTCTTTCTACTTCTCATTTTTGGATCCTTCAGCGTCTAGATCAGCTGTCAGTTTCACATCCAGACGACTCTATTGTAATCTGGGAGAGAGATAGAGAGAGGGTGGCTCGTCCTCGTCACTGCAAGGCCAGCATGGACCTCCAGCACTAGGGAGTAGGGTTCCCTTTTGGACACAGCCTCTGACATATATACAGTGTATACGTATGAGACCATTGGGTGAGAAAATGGCGCTGGTTCATCTCAAGGCCCTTCATTAGTTGTGGGACATTAAGGTTTCAGGAAGCTGATTCTTATTTGTCCTCTCTCCTGGGCAAAGCACTCAAACACACACACACACACCCTGACACACACACACACACGCACGCATGCACACACACACACAGATATTGTCAACAGTGAGCATGTGCAATTGGCTGTGTCCATGTGTGTGTGTGTGTGTGTGTGTGTGGGGGGGATGAGTAAGGGTCGGGAGGCCTGGCAGAGGTAATATCAAGCATGAGCAAATGGCCAGGGTATTCAGGCTGAGATATTTGTGTTCTAAGCCCATTAGTGACCTATCTAAAACACACTGGGACCCATTCTGACAGGGATAACATGTAGATATGTTACCGAAAACATCAGCAATAGTTGTAGTGGCAGGCCAAAAAAAAACGATCACTGTTTTAGTGTGGATGGTCTACAGAGGATAACAGAGCAGACTAGGAGGTTCAGCCAGTGCTGTTAGGTGTAGACAGGGGACTCTGTGTAGATGCCTCATAGCAGGACAGTGTTGGTGGGTACTGAGGGGGCTGTAGCCTGGTACTGAGGGGGCTGTAGCCTGGTATTGAGGGGGATGTAGCCTCATAGCAGGACAGTGTTGGTGGGTACTGAGGGGGCTGTAGCCTGGTACTGAGGGGGCTGTAGCCTGGTATTGAGGGGGCTGTAGCCTGGTACTGAGGGATGTAGCCGGTACTGAGGGCTGTAGCCCTGGTACTGAGGGGGCTGGTAGCCTGGTCTTGAAGGGGGCTGTCAGCCTGGTACTGAGGGGGCTGTAGCCTGGTATTGAGGGGCTGAGCCTGGTACTGAGGGGGCTGTAGCCTGGTAATTGAGGGGCTGTAGCCTGGTTACTGAGGGGAGTGTAGCTGGTATTGAGGGGGATGTAGGCCTCAATAGCGGACTGTGTTGGTGGGTACTGAGGGGGATGTAGCCTGGTATTGAGGGGGCTGTAGCCTGGTATTGAGGGGATGTAGCTGGTATTGAGGGGGATGTAGCCTGGTACTGAGGGGGTGTAGCCTGGTATTGAGGGGGCTGTAGCCTGGTATTGAGGGGGCTGTAGCCTGGTACTGAGGGGGCTGTAGCCTGGTATGAGGGGCTGTAGCCTGGTATTGAGGGGGCTGTAGCCTGGGTATTGAGGGGGCTGTAGCCCTGGTACTGAGGGGGGCTGTGCCTTGTTTGAGTGCTGTAGCCTGGTACTGAGGGGCTATAGCCTTGTATTGAGGGGGCCTGTAGCCTGGTATTGTGAGGGGGCCTGTAGCCTGGTACTGAGGGGCTGTAGCCTGGTACTGAGGGGGCTGTAGCCTGGTACTGAGGGGGCTGTAGCCTGGTATTGAGGGGGCTGTAGCCTGGTACTGAGGGGGCCTGTAGCCTGGTACTGAGGGGGCTGTAGCCTGGTATTGAGGGGGCTGTGCTGGTACGAGGGGCTGTTAGCCTGGTATTGAGGGGGTTGTAGCCGGTAGAGGGGGTTGTAGCCTGGTACTGAGGGGGCTGTAGCCTGGTATGAGGGGGCTTGTAGCCTGGTACTGAGGGGGCTGTAGCCTGGTAATTGAGGGCCTGTAGCCTGGTACAGAGGGGGTCTGTAGCTGGTATTGGAGGGGCTGTAGCCTGGTACGGGGCTGTAGCCTGTATGAGGGGGCTGTAGCCTTGTATTGAGGGGCTGTAGCCTGGTATGAGGGGCTGTAGCCTGGTATGAGGGGGTTGTAGCCTGGTATGAGGGGGATGTAGGCCCAATAGCAGGCATGTTGGTGGTACTGAGGGGGATGTAGCCTGGTATTGAGGGGGCTGTAGCCTGGTATTGAGGGGGATTGTAGCCTGGTACTGAGGGGGATGTAGCCTGGTACTGAGGTGGCCTGTAGCCTGGTACTGAGGGGGCTGTCAGCCTGGTATTGAGGGGCTGTAGCCTGGTACTGAGGGGGCTGTAGCTGGTATTGAGGGGGCTGTAGCCTTTGTATTGAGGGGGCTGTAGCCTGGTATTGGAGGGGCTGTAGCCTGGTACTGAGGGGGCTGTAGCAATTGTAATTGAGGGGGCTGTAGCCTGGTACTGAAGGTGGATGTAGCCTGGTATTGAGGTGGCTGTAGCCTGGTACTGAGGGGGCTTTGTAGCCTGGTATTGAGGGGTTTAGCCTGGTACCCGAGGGGGCTGTAGCCTGGTAATGAGGGGCTGTAGCCTGGTAATGAGGGGCTGTAGCCTGGTACTGAGGGGGATGTAGCCTGGTATTGAGGGGGCTGTAGCCTGGTACTGAGGGGGATGTAGCCTGGTATTGAGGGGCGCTGGTAGCCTGGTATTGAGGGGGCAGTAGCCTGGTAATTGGAGGGGATGTAGCCTGGTCTTGCAGGGGGCCTTGTAGCCTGGTATTGAGGGGGCTGTAGCCTGGTATGGTGTACCGGTAGAGGGGC
>NW_019943213.1:138833-146602 GCF_002910315.2 Salvelinus sp. IW2-2015 | reverse complement strand
GAGAGAGAAGAGAGATGATGGGGGCGTCTGTACGCCTCTGTGGGAATTAGAAAGCCGAGGGTGTTCTGTGTAGCTGGTACTGAGGGGGCTGTGCCTGGTTCTGGAGGGGGCAGTAGCCTGGTATTGAGGGGGATGTAGCCTGGTATTGAGGGGGTCTGTAGCCCTGGTATTGAGGGGGCTGTAGCCCTGGTATTGAGGGGGCTGTAGCCTGGTATTGAGGGGGCTGTAGCCTGGTATTGAGGGGTGTAGCCTGGTATGAGCTCAGCGCAGGACAGTTTACCCTGCTACTCTTTCTCAGCTCAACACCATCTCCTCTTTGGGACAGTCACCTGCAGAGGACAGATTAGGTCTCATTTACCCACCGGGAGTGGAAGAACCCCACACACACACACACACACACACACACACACACACACACCACATGCAGACACACACACACACACACACACACACACACACACACACACACACTTCATTTGCATATTTCTGCCGAACCTCCACTGCCACAGCTCTGTCCCCAGTCTCAGCCCCCCATCCCAGCCTTGGCCCAGCCCGAGAGGCCAACGCTGGCTGTAGTACCCTTTTCATACTACTGAGCTGAACCGAAAACACAGCATGGTTCAAGTCGGATCAATAGTGTGAAAATAGTTTTGACACTCAGATCATCACACACACACCCAGATGAAAAAATACTATAGTATACTATGCATACTTTCTATTTTAAAAAAGTCTGCAAAACACTACAGTGAATACTGTAGTATTTACAGTTAACTATAGTATCAATACTGTATAACTACTCAGATAACTAGTGTATACTATAGTAATTAATACAGTGTGTTGTGGACTGTAGTACGATATACTGTAGTATTCATTTATGGTAAAGTTTTGGTTTTATTATCTTTGACAAGTTGGATGGGGAGCATCTCTGCACAGCTATTTTCAGGTCTCTCCAGAGATGTTCAATAGGGTTCAAGTCTGGACTCTGGCTGGCTCACTTAAGGACATTCAGAGACTTGTCCCGAAGGAAGGCACTCCTGTGTTGTCTTGGCTGTGTGCTTAGGGTCGTTGTCCTGTTGGAAGGTGAACCTTCGCCTCAGTCTGAGGTCCTGAGCTCTCTGGAGCAGGTTTTCATTAAGGATCTCTCTGTACTTTAGTCAGGATTGAGGGAAAGAATAACGGAGCAATCTCCCAGTCCCTGCCGCTGAAAAACATCCTCACAGCATGATGTTGCCACCACCATGCTTCATCGTAGGGATGGTGCCAAGTTTCCTCCAGACGTGAATACATTGTTTCTCTTCAGATTGAGGACTGAATTGTTGACCCACTACAAGGTGATATAGACACACATGGTAATTCATTTCATTCATAGGACATTTGAAAAGCATTTAATCATACAAACACCATATTTGTTACACTTCAGAACACATTTTTGGGCATTGCTGGGTTTCGCTGGGTTTCGCTGGGCATTTGCTGGGAATTGCTGCGTTTCGCTGGGCATCGCTGGGTAATGCTGGGCCCCCTCTGCGTTTCGCTTGGCATCGCTGGGTAATGCTGGGCACCACTGGGTTTCGCTGGGCGAGGAGAAAGCAGAGCAACATCTATATCCTGGTAATGAAGACCCTACAGAGGCCAAGGAGAGAGAACGCATTAGAGAAGGGGAAGAGAGAGAAGTGGGAGTGAGAGGAGGACAAAGCAAGAGAGAGAGAAAGACAGAGAGAGGGAAATGGAGAGATAGAGAGAGAGCGACAGAGAGAGAGAGAGAGAGATAGGGAAATAGAGAGAGAGAGAGAGAGAGAGAGAGAGAGGGGAAGGGAGGAGGGTTTGGGAAGGAAAGTCAATATTGGAAGCCTGAGCAACTGAAAAGTCGTATAAATTGTCTGGATTATTCATTCAAATTCGCATCTCGCAGACCAGTTCAAATTAAGAGTGCATATACTCTCTCCAGCTTTAGCAAATTAGAGTTTAAAGTATTCCGATTCAGGGGTCTAAAATTGGGAGTCTCATTCCGCATGCTAGAGTCTTTCTGACTGGCTAATAACGGTACGGAACGGCACGCACACCGTGGCTGGAGACAGAAACCTAAACTACACCTGTTTTCCAATGGGACCCAACTACACACTCACACTATGTGTCCCAAATGGTGCCCTATTTGCCCTACGAGCCCTGTTACTGAGCCCTATGGACCCTGATCAAAAGTAGTGCACTATATAGGGAATACAGTGCCATTTGGGACACAGGCTCAGCTTTCAACCTGGCAGGCAGAGGGGGCAGAGGAACAAGTCCCTTTTTGTTTTGACCAGGAGGAAGTGTGGTTGCAGAACAGAAAGGCTATTTTTACTGAAGCAGCAAGGTGTTAAATGTGAAGGCGCTCCATTAACTCTAGGTAATTGCTGCTCTAATACCGTCTAGATAAACAGCATACTGTACTAACTCCATACTGTTTTGGGGGGAGGGAGGGGGGGTGATATTAGGGTATACAGGAAAAAAGGAAGGCTTGGACTGTAGAGGAAAGTGAAAAACTAAGCATCTTCCGTTATTTCTGAGCAGTTAACATGAAGGATAAGAGGTAGAACGGACATTCTTGACCACTGCGTTCATCCACCTCTGGCCTGCTCGCCTCCCTACCTCTGAGGAAGTACAGTTCCCGCTCAGCCCAGTCAAAACTGTTCGCTGCTCTGGCACCCCAATGGTGGAACAAACTCCCTCACGACGCCAGGTCAGCGGAGTCAATCACCACCTTCCGGAGACACCTGAAACCCCACCTCTTTAAGGAATACCTAGGATAGGATAAAGTAATCCTTCTAACCCCCCCCTCCCCCTTAAAAGAGTTAGATGCACTATTGTAAAGTGGTTGTTCCACTGGATATCATAAGGTGAATGCACCAATTTGTAAGTCGCTCTGGATAAGAGCGTCTGCTAAATGACTTAAATGTAAATGTAATATTACTGTATTACTTCAAGCAACTGATCATACAGTATATTGTTTTTTGAATCAGTGTTTGCTTGAGTGTGTGTGTATGTGTACTGTATGTTTGTTTAATTTGTGTGTGTTTACTGTTTTGTGTGTGTGTGTACATTGACTGTGTGCATGTGTGTATGTTGACTGTGTGTGTGTGGTGTGTGTGTGTGGTGTGTGTGTGTGTGTGTGTGTGTGTGTGGTGTGTGTGGGTTGACTGTATGTGTGTGTGTGTGTATGTTGACTGTATGTTGTGTGTGTGTGTGTGTGTGTGTGTGTGTGTGTGTGTGTGTGTGTGTGTGTTGTGTGTGTGTGTGTGTGGTGTGTGGTTGACTGTGTGTGTGTGTTGTGTGTTGACTGTGTGTGTGTGTTGTGTGTATGTGTGTGTTTACTGTTGTTGATGTGTGTATTTTACTGTGTGTGTGTGTGTGTGTGTGTGTGTGTTGTGTTGTGTGTACGACCGTGTGTGCCTGTCCTTGCGTTTACAGGTTAGTCGAGGTCATTTGTACATATAGGTAGGGGTAAAGTGACTATGCATAGATAATAAACAGCGAGTAGAGGCAGTGTCAAAAGAAAATGGCGGGGGTTCAATGCAAATAGTCTGGGTAGCCATTTGATTAGCTGTTCAGGAGTCTTATGGCTTGGTGGTAAAAGCTGTTTAGAAGCCTTTTTGTCCTAGACTTGGCACTCCGGTACCGCTTGCCGTGCGGTAGCAGGGAGAACAGTCTATGACTTGGATGACTGGAGTATTTGACCATTTTTAGGGCCTTCCTCTGACACCGCCTGGTATAGAGGTCCTGGATGGCACGAAGCTTGGCCCCAGTGATGGGCCATTGGCACTACCCTCTGTAGTGCCTTGCGGTCGGAGGCTGAGCAGCTGCCATACCAGGCAGTGACGCAACCAGTCAGGATACTCTCGATGGTGCAGCTGTAGAACCTTTTGAGGATCTGATGCCCCATACCAAATCTTTTCGGTCTCCTGAGGGGGAATAGGTTTTGTCGTGCCCGCTTCACCACTGTCATGGTGTGCTGAGACCATGTTATTTTTGTTGGTGATGTGGACACCAAGGATACTTGAAAGTCTCGACCCGCTCCACTACAGCCCCGTTGATGTGAATGAGGACTATTTCTGCCTGTAATTAAGTCCTTTTGTGGGGAAAAACTCATTCTGATTGGCAAACCTGGCTCCTCAGTGGGTGGGCCTATTTTCTGCCTGTAATTAAGTCCTTTTGTGGGGAAAAACTCATTCTGATTGGCTGGGTCTGGCTCCCCAGTGGGTGGGCCTATGACCTCACAGGCCCACCCATGGCTGCACCCCTCCCCTGTCATGTGAAAACCATAGATCAGGGCCTAATGAATTTATTGAAATTGACTGATTTCCTTATGTGAACTGTATCTCAGTAAAATCTTTGAAACTGTTGCGATTATATTTGTGTTCAGTATATAACTAACAGAGTAGCAGCAGCATACATGATGATTGTATGTGAGGAGGTGTGTGTGTGTGTGTAGAGTCAGTATAAATGTATGTGCATTTTATGTGTATGTGAGGAAATGATGGAGTGAGTGTTTGTATGTGTGTTGGAGTATCAGTGTACGTAGAGTGTAGGACCCTGTGAGAGTGCATAGAGACAGTGCAAAAATAAGAATAAAATACAAATGCCAGCTCAGAGAGTGTCATACCCTGGTCAGTCTTTGTGATTGTCTCCCCCCCCAGGTGTCGCCCATCTTCCCCAGTGTAATGTTTCAAAAAATTGTCTACAGTCAGTTAATTTCACTTAAAATTCACTGTATTACAATTCCAGTGGGTCAGAGGTTTACATACACTAAATTGACTGTGCCTTTAAACAGCTTGGAAAATACCAGAAAATTATGTCATGGCTTTAGAAGCTTATGATAGGGAAATTGACATCATTTGAGTCAATTGGAGGTGTACGTGTGGATGTATTTCAAGGCGTACCTTCAAACTTAGTGCATCTTTGCTTGATATCATGGGAAACTCTCTATATTCTCTAGACTCCAACCCTCTTTATTCTAACCCTCTATATTCACACCCAATATATTCTAGCCCTCCATATTCTAAAACTCTATGTTCGAACCCTCTGTATTCTATTTTTCTAAATTCTAAATTCCTAAGTTATAACCCTCTATATTAAACATCTCTATATTCTAAAGCTCTATGTTCTAACTCTCTATTTTCTAATACTTTATATTATCACTTTCTATATTCTAACGCCCTATAATCTATCTCTCTATATTCTTATTCCCCATACTCTAACTATCTATATTCTCTATTATCTCACTTTCAACATTCTAACTCTTTATATTCTAAGTCTATATATTCTAACACTACACATTAAAACTATGTATATTCTCTATATTCTAAAACTCTATATTTTATCTCTCTATATTCCAACACTCTATATTCCAACTCTCTACATTCCAACTCTCTACATTCCAACTATTTCTATATGTCTAACTCTCAATATTCCATCTCTCCGATTCTAACTCAATGTTCAATATTCTAATCTCAATACTCTCATATTCTCATCTATATTTCTATATTTAACTCTCTATATTCCATCTCTCCATATTTTAACTATCTATATTTTCTATATTATTAATCCTCTATTTTCTAAGCCTCTATATTATATCTGTCCATATTCTAACCCTCTATACTCTCTATATTCTAACCCTCTTACTCTCTATATTCAACCTCTATACTCTCTGATTAACTCTCTATTACTCTCTATATTCTAACCCATATCTCTATATTCTAACCCTCCATATCCTATATTCTATCCCTCCATATTCTATCCCTCCATATTCTATCCCTCCATATTCTATCCCTCCATATTATAACTATCTATATTCTCTATATTCTAACTCTACTGTTCTATCCCTCTATAGCTCTAACCCTTTATATTCTAAACTTCAATATTCTAACCCTCTATATTCTCTATATCTACCCTCCATATTCATCCCCCATATCTATCCCTCCATATTCTATCCCTCCATATTCTATCCCCTCCATATTCTAACTCTCTATATTTCTATATTCTAACTATCTATATTTTCTACATCCAACTCTCTATATTCTAACTCTCTATATTTTAAATCTCTATATTCTAACTCTCCACGTTCTGACTATCTATATTCCATAATTCTAACCCTGTATATTCTAACCCTCCATTATCAACTCTCCATATTTAACTATCTATATTCTCATTTTCTAACCCTCTGTGTTCTCTCTTTCTAATTCTCTATCTCTGAATATTCTAAACCTCTATATACCACCCTTTCTATTTTCAAACTCTATATTCTAACTATTATATTCGAACTCTCTAATATTCTCTATATTCAACTCTCTATATTCTATTTCTCTATTTCTTACCCTCTATGTTCTAACCTCTCTACATTCTAACTCTCTACATTCTAACTCTCTACATTCCAACTCTTCTACATTCTAACTCTCTACATTCTAACTCTCTAACATTCTAACTCTCTACATAACCTCTAACTCTCTACTTCTAACTCTCTCATCTAACTCTCTACATTCTTAACTCTCTACTTCTAACTCTCTACATTCTAACTCTCTACATTCTAACTCTCTATATTCTATACCTCTATATCTCTAATTCCATCTCTCCATATTCTAACTATCTATATTTTCTATATTATAATCCTCTTATTTCTAGCCTCTATATTATATCTGTCCATATTCTAACCCTCTATTACTCTCTATATTCTAACCTCTATACTCTCTATATTCTAACCCTCTATACTCCTATATTCTAACCCTCTTTACTCTCTATATTCTAACCCTCCATATTCTCTATATTCTAACCCTCCATATTCTCTATATTCTATCCCTCCATATTCTATCCTCCATATTCTATCCCTCCATATTCTATCCCTCCATATTCTATCCCTCCATATTTATAACTATCTATATTCTCTATATTCTAACTCTATGTTCTATCCCTCTATAGTCTAACCACTTTATATTCTAAACTTCATATTCTAACCCTCTATATTCTCTATATTCTAACCCTCCATATTCTATCCCTCCATATTCTATCCTCCAATTCTATCCCTCCATATTCTAACTCTCTATATTTTCTATATTCTAACTATCTATATTTCTACATTCCAACTCTCTATATTCTAACCTCTATATTTTAAATCTCTATATTCTAACTCTCCACTTCTGACTATCATTAATTCCATATTCAACCTATATTCTAACCCTCCATTATCTAACTCTCCATATTCTAAACTATCTATATTCTCTTATTTCTAACCTCTGTGTTCTCTCTTTCTAATCTCTATCTCTGAATATCTAAACCTCTTATACCACCTTTCTATTTTCAAACTCTATATTTAACTATTTTATATTTCGAACTCTCTATATTCTCTATATTCTAACCTCTATATTCTAATTCTCTATTTTCTACCCTCTATGTTCTAACTCTCTACATTCTAAACTCTCTTACATTCTAACTCTCTACATTCTAACTCTCTACATTCTAACTCTCTACATTCTAACCTCTACTTCTAACTCTACATTCTAACTCTCTACATTCTAACTCTCTACATTCTAACTCTCTAATTCTACTCTCTACACTAACTCCACATTCTAACTCTCTACATTCTAACTCTCTACATTCTAACTCTCTACATTCTAACTCTCTACATTCTAACTCTCTACATTCCTAACTCTCTACATTCCTAACTCTCTACATTCTAACTCTCTACATAAACTCTCTTACATTCTAACTCTCTACATTCTAACTCTCTACATTCTAATCTCTAC
>NW_019943213.1:102531-137282 GCF_002910315.2 Salvelinus sp. IW2-2015 | reverse complement strand
CTCTCACATTCCAACTCTCTACATTCCAACTCTCTACATTCCAACCTCTCTACATTCCAACTCTCTACATTCCAACTGTCTTAACATTCCAACTCTCTTATATTCCAACTCTCTACATTCCAACTCTCTACATTCCAACCCTCTATATTCAACCCTCTATATTCCAACCCTCTATATTCCAACCCTCTATATTCCAACCCTCTATATTCCAACCCTCTATATTCTAACCCTCTATATTCTAACCCTCTATATTCTAACCCTCCTATATTCTAACCCTCTATGTTCTAACTCTCTATATTCCAACTCTCTATATTCCAACACTCTATATTCCAACACTCTATATCCAACACTCTATATTCCAACACTCTATATTCCACACTCTACATTCCAACTCTCTACATTCCAACTCCTCTACATTCCAACTCTCTACATTCCAACTCTCTACATTCCAACTCTCTACATTCCAACTCTCTACATTCAACTCTCTACATTCCAACTCTCTACATTCAACTCTCTACTCATTCCAACTCTCTAATTCCAACCCTCTATATTCTAACCCTCTATATTCTAACCCTCTATATTCTAACCCTCTATATTCTAACCCTCTATATTCTAACCTCCTATTTCTAACCCTCTATATTCTAACCCTCTATATTCTAACCCTCTATATTCTAACCTCTATTTCTAACCCTCATTTCTAACTCTCTATGTTCTAACTCTCTATGTTCTAACTCTCAATTTTTAACTCTCCATATTATCTATATTACTTATTCTCATTATTTAAAAATCTTTATATTCTCTTTATTCCAACTCTCTATATTCCAACTCTATATTCCAACTCTCTATATTCTAACTCTCTATATTCTAACTCTCTATATTCTAACTCTCTATATCTAAATCTATATTCTAACTCTCTATATTCTAAACTATCTATTATCTCTATATTCTAACCCTCATATTCTAACAATCTATATTCTAACCCTCTATATTCTAACCCTCTATCTAACCCTCTATATTCTAACCGTCTATATTCTAACCCTCTATGCTCTACACTCTATGCTCTAACCCTCTATGCTCTAACTCTCTATGTTCTAACTCTCTATGTTATAAATCTCTATTTTATAACACTCTATTTTTAACTCTCCATGTTATCTATATTACTTATTCTCATTATTTAAAAATCTTTATATTCTTTTATTCTAACTTTCTATATTCGTGCTCACTATATTCTAAATCTCTATATTCTAAGTCTCTAAATTCTAACTGTCTATATTCTAACTCTCTATATTCTAAGTCTCTAAATTCTAACTGTCTATATATTCTATCTTTCAACGGTCTTAATCTCTATATTCTAACCTCTATATATTCTAACCCTCTATAACATTTTACTATCCATATTCTATCCTCCATGTTCTAACTCTCTATTTCTAATACTTTATATTCTCACTCTCTATATTCCAACTCTTATATTCCAACTCTCTATATTCTACATCTATATTCTCTACATTTTAAACTCTCTATATTCTAACTCTCTATATTCTAACTCTCTATATTCTAAATCTCTATATTCTAACTCTCTATATTCAACTATCTATATCTCTATATTTCTAACCCTCTATTACTAACCCTCTATATTCTAACCCTCTATATTCTAACCCTCTATATTCTAACCCTCTATATTCAACCCTCTATATTCTAACCCTCTATGTTCTAACCCTCTATGTTCTAACTCTCTATGTTTAACTCTCTATGTTCTAACTCTCAATTTTTTAACTCTCCATAGTATCTAATTTACTTCTATTATTTAAAAAATCTTTATATCTCTTTATTCCAACTCTCTATATTCCAACTCTCTATATTCCAACTCTCTAATATCTAACTCTCTATATTCTAACTCTCTATATTCTAACTCTCTATATTCTAAATCTCTATATTCTAACTATCTATTATCTCTATATTCTAACCCTCTATATCTAACAATCTATATTCTAACCCTCTATATTCTAACCTCTATATTCTAACCCTCTATATTCTAACCCTCTATATTCTAACCTCTATGCTCCAACCCTCTATGCTCTAACCCTCTATGCTCTAACTCTCTATGTTCTAACTCTCTATGTTATAAATCTCTATTTTAAACACTCTATTTTTTAACTCTCCATGTTATCATATACTTATTCTCATTATTTAAAATCTTTATATTCTCTTTATTCTAACTTTCTATATTCGTGCTCACTATATTCTAAATCTCTATATTCTATGTCTCTAAATTCTTAACTGTCTATATTCTAACTCTCTATATTCTAAGTCTCTAAATTCTAACTGTCTATATTCATCTTTCAACGTCTTAATCTCTATATCTAACTCTATATATTTCTAACCCTCTATAACATTTTACTATCCATATTCTAATCCTCCATGTTCTAACTCTCATTTCTAATACTTTATATTCTCACTCTCTATATTCCAACTCTTTATATTCCAACTCTCTATATTCTAACTATCTATATTCTCTACATTTTAACTCTCTATATTCTAACTCTCTATATTCTAACTCTCTATATTCTAAATCTCTATATTCTAACTCTCTATATTCTAACTATCTATTATCTCTATATTCTAACCTCTATATTCTAACAATCTATATTCTAACCTCTATATCTAACCCTCTATATTCTAACCCCTTATATTCTAACCCTCTATATTCTAACCCTCTATGCTCTAACCCTCTATCTCTAACCCTCTATGCTCTAACCCTCTATGCTCTAACTCTCTATGTTTCTAACCTCTCTATGTTATAAATCTCTATTTTATAACACTCTATTTTTTAACTCTCCATGTTATCTATATTACTTATTCTCATTATTTAAAAATCTTTATATTCTCTTTATTCTAACTTTCTATATTCGTGCTCACTATATTCTAAATCTCTATATTCTATGTCTCTAAATTCTAACTGTCTATATTCTAACTCTCTATATTCTAAGTCTCTAAATTCTAACTGTCTATATTCTATCTTTCAACGGTCTTAATCTCTATATTCTAACTCTATATATTCTAACCCTCTATAACATTTTACTATCCATATTCTAATCCTCCATGTTCTAACTCTCTATTTTCTAATACTTATATTCTCACTCTCTATATTCCAACTCTTTAATTCCAACTCTCTTATTCTAACTATCTATATTCTCTACATTTTAACTCTCTATATTCTAACTCTCCATATTCTAACTATCTATATTCTCTACATTTTAACTCTCTACATTCCAACTCTCTACATTCCAACTCTCTTACATTCCAACTCTCTACATTCCAACTCTCTACATTCCAACTCTCTACATTCCAACTCTCTACATTCCAACTCTCTACATTCCAAATCTCTACATTCCAACTCTCTACATTCCAACTCTCTACATTCCAACTCTCACATTCAACTCTCTACATTCCAACTCTTTACATTCCAACTCATCTAATTCTAACTCTCTATATTCTATACCTCTATATCTCTATATTCTAGCTCTCTATATTATTTACCCTCTATATTCTAAACCTCTAAATTCACTCTCCATGGTCTAACTCTCTATATTCTCTATATTCTAGCCCTCTATGTTCTAACCCTCTATTCTGACATTATAGAAGAGAAGAAACATTTAAAAATGAAAACAGTAGCATTTTGTAAATAGACGTGTTTTGTGTTATATCATCCAGTCTATGACCACCTCTCAGTATTATCTCAGATAACAGAATGAGTGTACTGGACAGAGGAATAGCTGAAGATGTGAAGCACACTACAGCCAGTACAGTATCAGACCATGACAAGCAGGTGGAGCTATGAGCAAAGTTAAAGCCTTAGAAAAGCTCACAGTACTCCTTGTTTCAGTTTAGGACATCATCCCTGAGAAGATTGCCCTTTGACTCGAGGTTCCTGTCAACAAGCAGTGTTCTACTCACCTGGTGTGTCCCAAATGGTATCCGTTTCCCTGTAAAGTGCACTACTTTTAACCAGAGCCCTGCGTTATATAGGAAACAGGGTGCTATTTGAGACGAAGCCCAATAACATGATATGCCACACTGCCTTTCAGTATTCCCTCTAACTGACCCTACTGAAATCCAGGTTTATTTTCTCATTAAGTGCCCTTATCTCATCTCCCCCATACCCAGTTACCACCACTCTTTATTAAGGGTGCGGCCCAAATGGCACCCTATTTGCTTTATAGTGCACTTCTTTTGACCAGAGCCCTATGGGCCCGGGTGAAAAGTAGTGCACTATAAAGGGAATAGGATGCCATTTGGGCCGCACCCTAAAGTGAGGACAAGAGAGACAACCAACAATCCGTAGATGGCACTAATCAGAATATTTTGAGGCCTGTGGTCCTGTAGCTACTGTACGTGGCGTGGCTCCGCTGCGATGTGTTTCATGTGTATACACTACAGCTTGTCATTTTTTCAATTACTTTGGCTGTGGTTAAATGCTCATTTTCAACAGCAGCAGTCTGAAGGCCCGGAGCAAAACCACTGAGCCCCATTAGGTTTTACCCACTGCTTCACCCTCATTAGCTTCCCCAGTTAGACAAGAGAGCGAGGCAGATGAGGAGAGGAGATGAAGAGAGGCTGGGGGAGAGGAGAGGCTGGGAGAGGAGAGGAGGAGAGACTGAGGGAGGAGGAGAGGAGAGGCCGAGAGAAGATAGGAAAAGAGAAAAGAGAAGAGGCGGTAGGTAGCTTAGCGGTTAAGAGCATTGTCCCAGTAACCGAAAGGTCACTGGTTTGAATCCCTGAGCCAACTTCGTGAAAAATCTGTCAATGTGCCCTTGAGCAAGGCACTTAACCCTAATTGCTCCTATAAGTCGCTCTGGATAAGATGAAAGGAGTGGAGAGGTCAGGAGAGGTTGGTTCAGGACTTGTCAGCCCCACTGTAACTGTACCCCGGATGGTGTACTATATGATGTACCATGGTGAGATTGGTGAAATGAAGACTCATAGCGTGACCTTTAGGGCCAAGTCAGCACACAGTCCCTAATTGACTGCTCTGGCTCTCTCTCTCTCTTTCTCTCTCTCCAACTGAAAAGGGGCCCATTGTCAGAGCAGAGAGAAAAACCTGAAAGCCAATGTACTGGTTTCTGTGTATGTCAATTGTTAACTACAACGATTAGATGGAACTCAAATTTTTATCCAAACGGCATATTTCTATCGAAGATATCAACGCTTTTATCTCACCCCAAGTACAATGTATCTTAGACTACTTCATTATTCCTACTTTTTCTAATAATCGACCTGAGGGAACCTGTCTTGATTCAGCTCTGACCTGAGGGATGTGGTTTTGATTCAGCTCTGACCTGAGGGATGTGGTTTTGATTCAACTCTGGACTGGCTCTATCCTCCTGAACACCTGTGTGTTCTCTCTGGCTCGCTCCTGACTGGCTCTATCCCCCTGAACACCTGTGTGTACTCTCTGGCTCGCTCCTTGACTTCTCTTATCTCCGAAACACCTGTCGTGTACTCTCTGGCTCGCTCCTGACTGGCTCTATACTCCTGAACACCTGTGGGTTCTCTCTGGCTCGCTCCTGACTGGCTCTATCCTCCTGAACACCTGTGGTTCTCTCTGGCTCGCTCCTGACTGGCTCTATCCCCCTGAACACCTGTGTGTTCTCCTGGCTCGCTCCTGACTGGCTCATCCTCCTGAACACCGCTGTGTTCTCTCTGGCTCGCTCCTGAACTGGCTCTATCCCCTGAACACCTGTGTGTTCTCTCTGGCTCGCTCCTGACTGGCTCTATCCTCCTGAACACCTGTGTGTTTCTCTCTGGCTCGCTCCTGACTGGCTCTATCCCCCTGAACACCTGTGTGTTCTCTCTGGCTCGCTCCTGACTGGCTCTATCCCCCTGAACACCTGTGTGCCTCTCTGGCTCGCTCTCTGACTGCGCTCTATCCTCCTGAACACCTGTGTACTCTCTGGCTCGCTCCTGACTGGCTCTATCCCCCTGAACACCTGTGTGTTCTCTCTTGCTCGCTCCTGACTGGCTCTATCCCCCTGAACACCTGTGTGTTCTCTCTGGCTCGCTCCTGACTGGCTCTTATCCTCCTGACACCTGTGGTCTCTCTGGCTCGCTCCTGACTGGCTCTATCCTCCTGAACACCTGTGTGTACTCTCTGGCTCGCTCCTGACTGGCTCTATCCTCCTGAACACCTGTGTGTACTCTCTGGCTCGCTCCTGACTGGCTCTATCCTCCTGAACACCTGTGTGTCTCTCTGGCTCGCTCCTGACTGGCTCTACCCCTGAACACCTGTTGTTCTCTCTGGCTCGCTCCTGACTGGCTCTATCCCCTGAACACCTGTGTGTTCTCTCTGGCTCGCTCCTGACTGGCTCTATCCTCCTGAACACCTGTGTGTTTCTCTCTGGCTCGCTCCTGACTGGCTCTATCCTCCTAACACCTGTGTGTTCTCTCTGGCTTGCTCCTGACTGGCTCTATCCTCCTGAACACCTGTGTGTACTCTCTGGCCTCGTCCTGACTGGCTCTATCCTCCCTGACACCGGCGCCGCTAAAATAAGACTGATTGTTACCCTGCTCACTCTGATCCAACCGGAGCTCTTGGTGACTGCAGTGGAGCAGCATGGGTCTGACAAGCCAGGGCTCTGCCAGCTCTAGGCAATGGAATGGAGAGGAGAGCAGTGGAGTGGAGAGGAGAGCAGTGGAGAGGAGAGCAGTGGAGAGGAAGGAGACAGTGGAGAGGAGAGCAGTGGAGAGGAAAGGAGAGCAGTGGAGAGAGAGTAGTGGAAAGAGAGGAGAGCAGTGGAGAAGAGAGGAGAGCAGTGGAAGAGAGGAGAGCAGTGGAGAAGAGAGGAGAGCAGTGAGAGAAGGAGGAAGCAGTGGAGAGGAGAGGAGAGCATGGAGAGGGAAGCAGTGGAGAGAAGAGAGAGCAGTGGAGAGGAGAGGAGAGCAGCTGGAGAGGAGAGCAGTGGAGAGGAGAGGAGAGCAGTGGAGAGGAGAGGAGAGCAGTGGAGAGGAGTGGAGAGGAGACGAGAGCAGTTGAGAAGAGAGGAGAGCAGTGCCCGTCTGAATAAAGCACTGCCCAGTAAGTAGTGAGTACATCCTCCTCTAAGGTGTGGGGGGGGGGCGTTTGGTGCATGCGTGCATCTAACATGTGTGCAGGTGTGTGTGTGTGTGCGCATGTGCTCATGCACGTGGATGTGTATTTGTGGTCTCTGTAGGAGTTGCTTGGCCACTACAGGCCTGGCTCCTCTCTCGCTCTGTGGTTCCTCTGTATGATCCCGTCCTGTCACTGTAACTCAGCCCCGTCATCCCTCAACACAGTTGAAATTAACAGGTAATTTTTAAATGTCACTTTAGGTTAGACGGCTCATTTTGTTTCTTTTCCACCAGTCCAGAACTCACTGACTAATTTTTCTTGTCTTCTTTTAATAAGATGTTCATTTCTAAATGGAATTATGGCCCACTGAATAAATGAGAGAAGAAGACTGACGGAACATTTTGTGAATCTCAAACACCTCGACCAATCACAGCTAGGAGATTAATAACACACTTTCACTCTGTCCATTGGACAGACACCATTTTGTTAAACGTTTCATTTGACAAAAGGAGAATATGGTCAGAAGTGTAATTTCTAACATATATTAATTTCAGAACAAAATAGCTTGATGTGCGCACGCACACGACACACAACAACACACAGACACACACACACACACACACACACACACACACACACACACACACACACACACACGCACACACACACACATACACATACACATACACACACACACAGGGATGTAACTAATTAATTGGTTGGCCTTATTAGGAAGTTTCTTCTTTCTCTTGAAAAACGATTAAAGATAATTCAAAAGAATTCAACACATATCTACTGTATTATGATGGTGCCCGCATTACCGTATAAACAGCCGTGTGTTTACCTTGTTACCACACTGTACTTTGAAAAGTATGAAAATAACTACAGCATCAGTAATTAGAATAAAATTAACATTGATTTAAAAAAAAATTGTACTTTACTATGTTTGAGTATCTTGTGACCACCAAAACAGCTTTGCTTTTTTTTTGTTGCTGGCTTCTCAAGACGCTTTTCCCCCAGAAAATATCTTCTTTACACTCTCTTTGGATAATTCATTCCAATAATTAAAAAGTTAACAGCAGGTATTTTGCATGTAAGTTTAAGTATTAAGTATGGTATGGCACACGGGATAGGATTTTGTTATGGTCGGCACCGTGACTAGATCCGATGCATTCAGACAATAAGGCAAACACTGGCTTCGTGAAAAACAACATTGTCCATCTTACAGTATATCTACAGACTAGACTAGTGTCCGTCTCATTCCAGACGGTCGTATACTGTAACGTCCTCTGTCAGATGACGAATAGCAAGAGGGAGAGCAAGTGACTCCAGCTCTTCACCTAGAGATAAACGACCAGTATAATACAAAGGGAAAACATGTACAGTATTTGAATACAGCACTAAAGAAAAAAGTAGATGAACATTGAAATACACAAAGGGACTAAAACATTACCAAGAGACAAATAGGATCACTATAAATATTGTAATACATCTATTTTTAAAGCAGAACCGATCTGTACCCGGTCCCATCCAGCCTCGGCAGAAAGTCATTATTGTGGTTTAGGATAAGGTTCCTCATGACTGCATGTTTATTATCCGTCTAAATGGAATCACTTACCTTCTGATGCTAAGGCCTGATACCTCTGATAGCCACTAGCATCAGGCGGCGTCCCAGAGGGCACCCTGTTCCTTTCATAGTGCACTACTTTCCCGACTTTTCCTCTCCAAAAGTAGTGGACTACGTAGGGAATAGGATGCCATTTGGGACTCGGTTATCAGCGTGTTGTTCCGGCTGAGCCCTCTGGCAGTCATATTACAGCAGGAGAAATGTTTACGCTTATACACACCCAACCGTTTGTTAGTCATTGTTGACATGGATCCTTCACACCGCTAATGAATGAGACCATTTTTTTTTTTTAAGTAGGTTTTGTTATTTGGGGTTTAAGACACATTTTCGGTTAGGCAATTCAGATTATTGTCGTGGAAACCGTTGTAACGTTAGTTAGGAAAGAGGAGGAGCAGAGTATCCTGAGAGCAAGCTATTAATGTGAGCCTTGGCCTTTGCAACAGAACAAACAGGGAAGCAAACGTATTCCTTTCCTGTGACTGAGCAGGGGTTGCTATTGCTGGATATTCTAATGCTGTATATTCATGTGTTCTGTTCTCTTACTCTGATTACTCCCCCTGCTTCCTTCATCTGCTTTATTTATTTGTACGGTGCAATTAGGTTGTAATTTTTATTTTGAAAAATAAACACACTTTAAGGACGAAGGCCTATAAATATGTATATGTGTTAACAACGTAGGACGGCTGCACAATGCCCAATAATGAAGACACCATATGCAGTGCTACAGAGCATGTGTGCACATAGGTATCGTCCCATTAGTCAAGCCAAGAGAGCTAATTATCTCCTACCAGGCTGTGTTGTCTCCATCCCATGCATTTCAATGCCCAACATTAACACATGCATGGTCAGGCTGACCAGGAGAAATGGTCTCCATGTGTATGAATGCATTAGATAATTTTGCGAGGGCGATATTGTATTAAAAGAGCCCGGTGTGGTGCTGTGATCAGCATGCTAGCATGCTGCTTGTGTTTCTGATCTGCCATTCATCTTGTTCACACACACGCACGCACGCACACGCATTGGCACATGGAAATAAGATGACGCAGGACTGGATTGCCACCGTTTTGCAAGCTCCGACAAAACCAATTTTGCTTTGGGTTTTGAGTTTGCAGGAAAGGCATTTCACTGTACTTGTACACGTGACATATATATATATATTTTTTAAATAAAGTGAAACTTGACACACACAATGTGTGTTGATGCTATCAGCAGCCAACCAGTAGGATAATTAAAGGTGAACCGTACTCACCTTTTCCAGGTGTGATCTTCCAGTGCATATTCAGAAACGCAGCGGCCATTACTGAAGCTCCAACGAGGGTTGTCTTCGGGGGTGTGGATTAACGTGGGTCTGGTTTAATGTGGGTGTGTCTTTGTCATTCAATCACAACAAACAAACAAGGGTGGTAGTGAGTTACTTAGTGACAGCGAGGTAAGCTGAGCTAGCTTTGCTGTGGAGAGAAGCACGGTTGAGCACTTCTCCCCTTCTGACTGACTCGCTATGTCAAGACGATCTGCTAATTCAGTTGTGTGTTTAGGCTAAAGCCTGCGCTGACCTTGTGTTTAGCCAACCCGACAGCAGCTATCTAGCTAGCACAGCTTGGGGATAGCTACAGCTAGCTTGCTTATCTAGCTAGCTAATATTTCTCTGTCAAATCACAGAGGCCAAGATAGCAGGAAGTACCGGTGTTTGGAATGTGTTTCACGTGACACTCATTCTAAAACACCTTGCTATGACAATAGCTAGCAACGTGAAGTTCTATTACGTCCCGTTACCGTGGAAACGATATCAACAACTGCACGTTGAATACATTGCGTTCAGTTTGCTCAGCAAACACAATACTATATAACTAGCTAGTTTTGTCTCATCTCGTTTCTCCTTATGTCCACTGTTAGAACTTTCCCGAGGGACAAGTCTCAGAACTAATATCGTTGCAGGTGTAGGTTACATGTGGACACTGTAAAAACACGGTCAGCTTGAGTGTGAATACATTTATCKACCCCCCCCCCCCCRCKCAAAAAAAATCGATGTGTATGTTTGTGTTACAAAGTCAAAACATTTTCTACTGTCAATAGGCTATCATATTGATTTGACCGTATGCCTACACTTTACTTAGCAAATAAAAAATATGTTGTGTATAGAGTACAACCACAGATAGAACAAGGAGCAAACAAATCGTTGGTACAACTTCAGCTGTCCCAGAACTAGCATGACATACTACCTCTGAGGTCTATTCTAAGTATTTGGCTGTATAACCACACACTGACATGTACAGCTCTCTGGGTGAGGGTCTGTCTTCAAGTCTCCAGTGGCTGATGATGTCCCTTCCATCTATGTAATGTATTACCGGTTATGGACAGGTGCAGTCAGGTGTCAGGAGGGGTGGAGTGCATGACAGCCCTGATATGACAGTCTGCCTCAACCCATGGGTCCAGCAGGCAGAGTTCAATAAATACAGGCAGATGTGAGATGCAGGAAGATTGCACTCTTCTCATCCCACTCTAGAGCTACTGACTTCCTCTAGGAGGAAGCTTTGAATCGTTCAGTAGCCTATAGAGTGATATGAAACAAAGTTTTTTGATAATTTTCAACAACAAATATTATGGTTAAACTCAAATATACTAATTGATAAAAATTGTATAATCTTTGTAAATGATATATATAGAAATGTCCCTTCAGGACCCTGTCTTTCATAGATAATTCGTAAAAATCTAAATAACTTCACAGATCTTCATTGTAAAGGCTTTAAACACTGTTTCCCATGCCTGTTCAATGAACCATAAACAATTAATGAACATGCACCTGTGGAACGGTCGTTAAGACACTAACAGCTTACAGACGGTAGGCAATTAAGGTCAGTTATGAAATCTTAGGACACTAAAGAGGCCTTTGTACTGACTCTGAAAACACCAAAAGGAAGATGCCCAGGATCCCTGCTCATCTGCGTGAATGTGCCTTAGGCATGCTGCAAGGAGGCATGAGGATTGCAATAAATTGCAATGTCCATACTGTGAGACGCCTAAGACAGCACTACAGGGAGACAGGACAGACAGCTGATCATCCTCGCAGTGGCAGACCACGTGTAACAACACCTGCACAGGATCGGTACATCCGAACATCACACCTGCGGGACAGGTACAGGATGGCAACAACAACTGCCGGAGTTACACCAGGAACGCACAATCCCTCCATCAGTGCTCAGACTGTCCGCAATAGGCTGAGAGAGGCTGGACTGAGGGCTTGTAGGCCTGTTGTAAGGCAGGTCCTCACCAGACATCACCGGCAACGACGTCGCCTATGGAGACAAACCCACCGTCGCTGGACCAGACAGGACTGGCAAAACGTTTTCTTCACAGACGATTTGCGGTTTTGTCTCACCAGGGGTGATCGTCGGATTCGCGTTTATCGTCGAAGGAATGAGCGTTACACCGAGGCCTATACTCTGGAGCGGGATCGATTTGGAGGTGGAGTGTCCGTCGTGGTCTGGGGCGGTGTGTCACAGCGGCATAAGACTGAGATGTTTGTCACTGCAGGCAATCTCAACGCTGTGCGTTACAGGGAAAACATCCTCCTCCCTCATGTGGTACGCTTCCTGCAGGCTCATCCTGACATGACCCTCCAGCATGACAATGCCACCAGCCATACTGCTCATTCTGTGCGTGATATCCTGCAAGACAGGAATGTCAGTGTTCTGCCATGGCCAGCGAAGAGCCCGGATCTCAATCCCATTGAGCACGTCTGGGAGCTGTTGGATCGGAGGATGAGGGCTAGGGCCATTCCCCCCAGAAATGTCTAGGAACTTGCAGGTGCCTTAGTGGAAGAGTGGGATAACATCTCACAGCAAGAACTGGCAAATCTGGTGCAGTCCATGAGGAGGAGATGCACTGCAGTACTTAATGCAGCTGGTGGCCACACCAGATTGTGACTGTTACTTTTGATTTTGACCCCCACTTTGTTCAGACACACATTATTCAATTTCTGTTAGTCACATGTCTGTGGAATATGTTCAGTTTATATCTCAGTTGTTGAATCTTATGTTCATACAAATATTTACACATGTTAAGTTTGCTGAAAAAAAACACATTTGAAAGTGAGTGGACGTTGCTTTTTTTTGCTGAGTGTAGCGCTGGTGGAGTTATGTCACACATGCAGTGTAGCGCTGGTGGAGTTATGTCACACATGCAGCTAACAAAAAAATATGGAAATGTAAGCTCTATCCAAAATTACAACCAACTAATTGCAGCATTACCACAAAAATAGAAGGGGCAAGTGGAAGGTGGAGAAAGTACTGAACTTGTCTGTCGGCCCTGCATTAAAAACCAAATTTGGCTAAAGAAAATTGTGATAAATGAAAAAAGTATACCAGTTTCATTTAAGGACCGAAAAATTTGAGAGTCTTGCCATATAGATTGCAAAATAGATGAGAAGAGATTTTTTCGACGTACCGATTCTATAGCACATGGTTTATCAACTGGTACACAAAAACGACTCCGGATTCAAACTTAGATACAACCATCCCAGCTCTGCACATTTTGCTGCGAAGAGAAATAATCATTAGATTATTTGTTTTTGTACTGTCCCTGTCAGCTAACATTAGCTAAAAAGGATCAATCTTAGCTAGCCAGTTCGAGTTAAAACATTTTACATAAGTTAGCAAGCAGGCTAACATTACATCCCATCAAAACTTAACATCAGGTGCAATGTTACCTAGGCACATCATCTTACTCTCTATGACATGACATTACACATTAAGGAGAGGCTATGTATGTAGCTAGCTACATCACAGAATCAAGGTATCATAGTTAGCTAGCTACTCAACACACACCAGTCACAGCCATCATGTCATACGTTTGTTGTATGTAATCCATTCCTTGCCATCTTGCACAATATAGTTGAATGCATTAGAAGTTTGCACCAACTTTATGGAAGCCCGCTTTTACTCCTTTGCCGAGCCAGTGTGCGACCCATGACAACCATCACAACCCATGGCAGCGGGGGACTACACCTTAATTCATGTTTCTGACTCATATTGATGCCATAAAGGCTGTTTTACAACCAGAGAAGTTGGTTCTAGGAGGCAGTTCCAATTTCAGGTTGTTCTGCCCAATGGCAGTCCATGTCGCCAGAAAGGCCTTCATTTCTTACAGAGAACAGCACCCTATCTCGTGTACTTCTTCAGGCTACTTCTTCAGGCTACTTCTTCAGGTTACTTCTTCAGGCTACTTCTTCAGGTTACTTCTTCAGGCTACTTCTTCAGGCTACTTTCTCAGGCTACTTCTCTTCAGGCTACTTCTTCAGGCTACTTTTCTCAGGCCTACTTTTCAGGCTACTTTTTCAAGGCTACTTTTTCAGGCTACTTTTTCAGGCTACTTTTTCAGGCTACTTTTTCAGGCTACTTTTTCAGGCTACTTCTTCAGGCTACTTTCTCAGGCTACTTTCTCAGGTTACTTCTTCAGGCTACTTCTTTCAGGCTACTTTCTCAGGCTACTTCTTTCAGGCTACTTTCTCAGGCTACTTCTTTCAGGCTACTTCTTCAGGCTACTTCTTCAAGGCTACTTCTTCAGGCTTACTTTCTCAGGTCTACTTCTCTTTCTCAGGCTACTTTCTACAGGCTACTTTTTCAGGCTACTTTTTCAAGGCTACTTTTTCAGGCTACTTTTTCAGGCTACTTTTTCAGGCTACTTCTTCAGGCTACTTCTTCAGGCTACTTCTTCAGGCTACTTCTTCAGGCTACTTCTTCAGGTTACTTCTTCAGGCTACTTCTTCAGGCTACTTCTTCAGGCTACTTTCTCGGGCTATTTACTCCAGGTTGTGAGGAGGCAAACGAGTCGTTGATTCCATTCAGATGAAGGAATATGTACTGTAACTATGTTTCTGTTTCATCCTGCTGCTAATAGTTGATATCATAACCCAGGCAGCAGCGGGCTCTGTTGTCATGCTGTGACAGTAACTGGTTGGGTTCTCAGTGAATCACTCAAGTTCATTACCAGAAGGAAAACAAAATAGACTACTGTAGTGTAGCTGTAGTAGTCTTCTCAGTTCTACTGGACCTAACTTAATAAAGTCTTAATGGGTTTCTGGATATGAAATTAATTAACACTCAGTCTCTGTGTAATTACTTTACAAAACACAAATGTCTCCTTATTTCAGGTCCACACACCGGCCAGTAATATTGGAACTTGTGTCTCTGATAATGGATCTTATGTGTGTGTGTCTGTGGGTGTGTGTGTGTGTGTGTGTGTGTGTGTGTGTGTGTGTGTGTCTGTCTGTGTGCGTGGNTGTGTGCGTGGTTGTGTGAGTGTGTGTGTTTGTGGAGTCAGTTTACATGCGTGCACATGCAATGTGTGTGTGGGCATTGGTAGGGTATTGTGTGTGTGTGTGTGTGTGTGTGTTGGGGTGTCAGTGTAAGTATGTGTGACTGTGTTGGTAAAGTCTAGTGTGTGTGCATAGAGTCAGTGCAAGAGAGTTTGTGCAAAAGGGTCAATGTACATAGTCCTGAGTAGCCATTTGGTTAGCAGTCTTGTTTAGCAGTCTTATGACTTCGGTGTAGAAGGTGTTCAGGATCATATTGGTTCCAGACTTGCGGTAGCAAAGAGAACAGTCCATGGCTTGGGCAGTTGAAGTCTTTTAAAATGTTTTGGGCATTCCTCTGACACCTCCTTGTATAGAAGTCTGCTGTCCACACATGCTTCAAGATGGCCACCATTGTTCCTGTACGCAAGAAGGTTAGGTAATTGAACTTAATGACTATCGCCCCGTAGCATTCACCTCTGTCATCATGAAGTGCTTTGAGAGACTAGTCAAGGATCATATCACCTCTACCTTACCTGCCACCCTAGACCCACTTCAATTTGCTTACCGCCCCAATAGATCCACAGACGATGCAATCACCATCACTCTGCACACTGCCTAATCCCATCTAGACAAGAGGAATACCTATGTAAGAATGTTGTTTATTGATTATAACTCAGCATTCAACACATAGTACCCTCCAAGTTCATCATTAAGCTTGAGGCCCTGGGTCTGAACCCCGCCCTGTGCAACTGGGTCCTAGACTTCCTTACTGGCCACCCCCAGGTGGTGAAGGTAGGAAACATCATCTCCACTCCGCTGATCCTCAACACTGGGGCCCCACAAGGTGTGTTCTGCCCCCTCCTGTACTCCCTGTTCACCCATGACTGCGTGGCCAAACACGCCTACAACTCATTCATCAAGTTTGCAGACGACACAACAGTAGATGGCTTGATTACCAACAATGACAAGCCAACAGGGAGGAGGTGAGGGCTCTGGGAGTATGGCGCCTGGAAAACAAAGGAGATGATCGTGGACTTCAGGAAACAGTAGAGGGTGCACCCCCCTATCTACATTGATGGGACCGCAGTGGAGAAGGTGGAAAGCTTCAAATTCCTTGGCGTACACATCACTGACAAACGGAAATGGACCACCTACACAGACAGTGTGGTGAAGAATGCTCAACAGAGCCTCTTCAACCTCAGGAGGTTAAAGAAATTTGTCTTGTCACCTAAAACCCTCACAAACTTTTACAGATGCACAATTGAAAGCATCACAGCCTGGTATCACCGCCTGGTACGGCAACTGCACCGCCCACAACCGCAATGTTCTCCAGAGGGTGGTGCGGTCTGCCCAAAGCATTACAAACTACCCACCCTCCAGGACACCTACACCACCCAATGTCACAGGAAGGCCAAAAAGATCATCAAGGACATCAACCACCCGAGCCACTGCCTGTTCACCCCGCTATCATCCAGAAGGCAAGGTAAGTACATGTGCATCAAAGCTGGGACCGAGAGACTGAAAAACAGCTTCTATCTCAAGGCCATCAGACTGTTAAACAGCCATCACTAGCACATTAGAGGCTGCTGCCTATAGGCATAGACTAGAAATCACTGGCCACATTATGGAATGGAACACTTGTCACTTTAATAATGTTTACATATCTGGCATTACTCATCTCATATGTATATACTGTATTCTATACTATTCTACGGTATCTCATTCACTTAATAATGTTTACATATCTGGCATTACTCATCTCATATGTATATACTGTATTCTATACTATTCTACGGTATCTCATTCACTTAATAATGTTTACATATCTTGCATTACTCATCTCATACGTATATACTGTATTCTATACTATTCTACGGTATCTCATTCACTTAATAATGTTTACATATCTTGCATTACTCATCTCATATGTATATACTGTATTCTATACTATTCTACGGTATCTCATTCACTTAATAATGTTTACATATCTTGCATTACTCATCTCATARGTATATACTGTATTCTATACTATTCTACGGTATCTCATTCACTTAATAATGTTTACATATCTTGCATTACTCATRTCATATGTATATACTGTATTCTATARTATTCTACHGTATCTCATTCACTTAATAATGTTTACATATCTTGCATTACTCATTTCATATGTATATACTGTATTCTATACTATTCTACAGTATCTCATTCACTTAATAATGTTTACATATCTTGCATTACTCATTTCATATGTATATACTGTATTCTATAATATTCTACGGTATCTTAGTCCGTTCCGCTCTGACATCACTTGTATATAGTCTTGACATGTATATAGTCTTGATTCATTCCTACTTAGATGTGTGTGTATTGGGTATATGTTGTGTAATTTGTAAAATATTACTTGTTAGATATTACTGCACTGTCGGAGCTAGAAGCACAAGCATTTCGCTACACCTGCAATAACATCTGCTAATCACGTGTATGTGACCAATACAATTTGATTTGATGTGAATTGAAGTCCAGGATGGCAGGGAGCTCGGCCCCAGTGAAGTACTGGGCCGTAATTACCACCCTTCTGTAGCTTCTTGCGGTCGGGTGCCTTGCGGTCGGGTGCCATACCAAGCGGTGATGCACCCAGTCAAGATGCTCTCAATGGTGGCGCTGTAGAACTTAAAAAAAAAATCTGAGGTCCAAAATCTTTTCAGCTTCTTGAGGGGGAAGATGCATGGTCGTGCCTTCTTCACAGCTGTGTGGGTGTGTGTGGACAATATTAGTGATGTGATGACACGGGATGCCACGCTTCACTACAGCCTTGTTGATGTCAACGGGGGTGTGTTTGGGCCTCCATTTCCTGTAGCCTACCATCAGCTCCTTTGTCTTGCTGACATTGAGGAAGAGGTTGTTGTCCTGGCACCACGCTGCCAAGTCTCTAACCTCCTCCCTGTAAGCTGCCTCCTCGTCGTCTGTGATCAGTCGCCGTTGTGGCGTCAGCAAACTCTATGTTGGAGTTATGTTAGGCCATGCTGTTGTGGGTGAACAGGGAGTACATGAGGGGACTAAGCACACACCTCTGAGGGGCCCCCCCATGTTCATGGTCAGTGTAGTGGATGTGTTGTTGCCTTCCCACTCTGCCTGGGGGTGGCCCATCAGGAAGTCCAGGATCCAGTTGCAGGAGGTGTTCAGTCTCAGGGTCCTGAGCTTGAAAGGAAGTATGGTATTGAATGCTGAGCTGTAGTCAATGAACAGCATTCTTACATAGTTATTCCTTTTGTCAAGTTACAGTAGACGAGGGCAGTGTTGATTGCGGGCAGTGTAAAATGCAATAGAGATTGCATCATCTGTGGATCTGTTGGGGTGGTATGTGAATTGGAGTGGGTCCAGGGTGTCAGGGATGATGGTGTTGATGTAAGCCATGACCCGCCTTTCAAAGCATTTCATGGCTATAGATGTGAGTTCTACAGGGCAATAATAATTGCTGGTCTGCGCATGCTCTGAGTACAAAACCTGGTATTCCATCTGGCCCCGCAGCCTTGCGAATGTTGACCTGTTTAAAGGTTTTACTCACACCGGCTACGGAAAGCATGATCACACAGTTGTCTGGAACAGCTGGTGCTCTCATGCATGGGTTCAGAAGCGAGGACGGAAGGCTTTTAGCTCATCTGGTAGGCCCCACGTCATTGGCAGCTCGCGGCTGGGTTTCACTTTGTAATCCGTGATAGTTTGCAAGCCCTCCACATCCGTCGAGCATCAGAGACAGCATAGTAGGATTCGATCTTATTCCTGTATTGATGCTTTGCCTGTTTGATGGCTTGTCGGAGGTTGTAACAGGATTTCTTCTAAGCGTCTGGATTAGAGTCTTGGTCCTTGAAAGCGGCAGCTCTAGCCTTTAGCTCAGTGCGAATGTTGCCTGTAATCCATGGCTTCTGGTTGGGTTATGTACGTACGGTCACTGTGGGGACAACGTCGTCGATGCACTTATCAATGAAGCTTGTGACTGATGTGGTAAACTTCTCAATGTTATCGGATGAATCCCGGGAACATATTCCAGTCTGTGCAAACAGTCCTGTAGCTTAACCTCTAACGAGCCTCTACCCCGGGTCCGGGAGCACCCCCCATCCCCCCACACACTGATTAGCATAGCTAGCATAGCTTCACAAGTAGATAGACATCTAAATATCATTAAATCACAAGTCCAAGACACCAGATGAAAGATACAGATCTTGTGAATAAAGCCACCATTTCAGATTTTTAAAATGTTTTACAGGGAAGACAAAATATGTAAATCTATTAGCTAAACACGTTAGCAAAATACACCACTATTCTAACTCCATCAGTTTCTACTCCTTCAGGTGCTATCACCAATTCGGCTCAACTAAGATATTGATATCCACTAACCAAAAAAACCTCTTCAGATGACAGTCTGATAACATATTCATGGTATAGGATAGTTTTTGTTAGAAAAAAGTGCATATTTCAGGTAAAATCACAGTTTACAATTGCACCAACCATCACAAATCGACTAGAATTACTAGATAGAGCAACGTGTATGACCAATTTACTCATCATAAAACATTTCATAAAATAGACAAAAGCATAGCAATGGAAAGACCCAGTTCTTGTGATTTCAGACCATATTTCAGATTTTCTAAGCGTTTTCAGCGAAAACACAATAAATCGATAAGTTAGCATACCACATGTGCAAACGTTACCAGAGCATCGATTCCAGCCAAAGAGCGCTATAACGTAATCACCGCCAAAATATATTAATTTTTTCACTAACCTTCTCAGAATTCTTCCGATGACACTCCTGTAACATCATTTTACAATATACATATACAGTTTGTTCGAAAAGGTGCATATTTAGCCATACAAAACCGTGGTTACACAATAAAAATACTAGGAAATCAAGCCTCAATATGTCTGACGTCATCTATCAGAGTGATCTAGTTTAATTGAAAGCTAATCATATACTTGACTAAAAAATACAGGGTTGACAGCAATCGAAAGACAAATTAGTTCTTAATGCAAACGCTGATTTACATTTTTAAAATTATCCTTACTTTTCAATACAGGGTTGGCCAAGTGAAGCTATACCAAACAAAATGGCGAAATATGCGTTTAAAATATTTCGACAGAAACACGATTTATCATATTAAATATTGCTTACTTTTGAGCTGTTCTTCCATCAGATTCTTGGGCAATGTATCCTCTATGTTATAAACGTCTTTTGGTCGATAGATGTCCTCTGTCCTTCGAAATATCCACTAACGATCGAACGGGACCCCAAAACGTGCCAAACTTTCAGAGTGCACAACAAAGAAATTCCTCAAAATCGCACTAAACGGATATAAATTGCTATAAAAACGGTTCAAATTAACTACATTATGATGTTTTTAACAACTATAAACGACTGAAAACATGACCGAGAAATATTGCTGGTTAGACAACGATTTGGAACGAGGCAAGTCCGATGGCCTTCACGCTTCAGGCGCACGACGAGAAAGGGCGGTCCCTAAAACATTTTGTGTTTTTATAATGGCTGGGATTGTGCAATAGATTTCATTCAAAACGTGATGACGTACAGACACCCAGAGGAAGACGTAGGCAGTGTCGGTTTTTCATAGCATTCACTGTCGCCTTAAAAACAGACCCCAGATCAGGGGTAAAAATTTCTGAAATCTGAACCCTGTCATGAAAAGTGCTGTAGAAATTGTTCTGTACCACTCAGAGACAAAATTCCAACTTCTATAGAAACTAGAAGGTGTTTTCTATCCAATAATAACAATAATATGCATATTGTACGATCAAGAATTTAGCACGAGGCAGTTTAATTTGGAGACACAAATATGCTAATGCGGAACAGCACCCCCTATAGTTGCAAGAAGTTAAAGCATATGCTTCATCTGACCACTTCCGTATTGAGCGCGCCACTCGTACTTCCTATTAGAGTTTTTGCTTGTTAGCAGGAAAGCAGGAGGATAGAGGTATGGTCTGATTGCCAAAGGGCACCTCATCCAGCTCTTATTATATGCAGCGCTTCAACAAATATTGCGTAGCTTCTATGACTCCAGAAACTCAGTTGACTTACTATCAGAAGGAAACACTGTGCCTATTGCTGAGAAGATTTAAAAAGAAAGGGCAAAAAGGACATGATGCCAATATGGCACTTTGAATTACGTAAGTGACAGGCCTATTTGAGTTCCAAAAAAATGCTGTCATTTAAAGGGTTCCGAAAACCCTTGCTCGTAAAATCCCCTGACATCAGTCACTTACCAATGAGGGATTACAGAAAGGAAGATGTCTCAAAGTATGGCAAGGAAAGGAGAGGGGTAGGAGAGGAGAGGAGCAGGGAGGAAAGGAGAAGAGAGGAAGGTGCGGGGGAGGAAGAGGGGAGGAGAGCAGCTGAGAGGGGAAGGAGAGGAGAGGGAGGAGAGAGAGGGGAGAAGAGGAGCAGGGAGAGAGAGAAGCAGGGGAGGAAAGGAGAAGAGAGGAGAGGTGCGGGGAGGAGATGGGGAGGAGAGCAGCTGAGAGGGAAGGAGAGGAGAGGGGGAGGAGAGGAGAGGGGAGAAGAGAAGCAGGAGAGGAGAGGAGCAGGGGAGGAAAGGAGTGGGAGAAGGAGAAGGGGAGGAGGGAAGCAGAGAGGGAAGGAGAGGAAAGGAGAGGGGAGAAGAGGAGCAGGGAGAGGAGAGGGGGAAGGAGGGAAGCGGAGAGGAGAAGGGAGGGGCGGAGATGATCCAAATGAAATGGCAGTATATTCCTGATTTGCTACACAGCCAAGTGTGAAAGAAGACCATGGTGTTCCTTGTGCTAAGTTTACAATGCTTTAGTTATAGGTGTTCCATTTATTGAAATGCTGAAGACTTTGTTGATACATACTGTATTATCTTACCTGTAAAATTAAACACATTGAGATTTCCACCTGACTACTAAGTTACCACACACACACACACTCTCTCTCTCTATCTCTATGAAACATGTGTGGCTTGCACCTCGATATCAGATACTACAAGGTCATGATATCAACATAGTGTGTTGTGTGTGTGTGTGTGTGTGTGTGTGTGTGTGTGTGTGCGTGTGCGTGTGCGTGTGCGTGTGCGTGTGCGTGTGTGTGTGTGTGTGTGTGTGTGTGTGTGTGTGTGTGTTGTGATATATATATGCATGCGCCTGCGGTGTGTCTATCTATGTGTTGACGGATAACACACTGGCCTATGAATCTAAACTTTCCTCCACTTACTTTAGGGTTAGGGTCAGGGTCAGGGTTAGGGTTAGGGTCAGGGTCAGGGTTAGGGTTAGCGTTAGGGTCAGGGTTAGGTTAGTTACTTAGGCTGAGACTAAGTGCTCTTAAACTCCGGGTTCTTTATTGATGACGCGACAGGCTCACAGCTCTCTGTCTAGAGCTGCTCTCTCTCAGAGAGCCGACACCCACTAATGGAAGAGTGTCCTCATCACACAGTGGGATCGTCCACCACTCCACAAGCTGTCAGTACGGTGAACACACAGACACACGACGCACGCACACACACACACCACACTGACGCACGCACACACACACACACACACACACACACACACACACACACAAGGATCTCAATCATTATCCAGTGTAACTCCAGATTAGTCTTGTCCAGGGTCTGTCATTCCGTCACCCTGACAGACTGGAAGACCTCATCCTGGTATTGATGGTCTGTGACCCTGTGGATCCACACACACACCTCTCCCCGTGGGTTGACCAGAGTCTTCTGATTGCTTGGCTGTGGGTGCAGAGAGAGGTCCACTGTAAGTCAATAAAGGTGCGAGGCCTATTCTTCTCTTTCTTTATAAAGGTTGGAGATTATTTATCACATGTTGCGCTGTATCCTCTCTCTCTCTCTCTCTCTCTCTCTCTCAGTTCAATTCAAAGGGGCTTTATTGGCATGGGAAACATGTGTTTACATGGCCAAAGCAAGTGAAATAAACAATAAACAAAAGTGAGAAGACACAAATAAACTGTTACAAATTAACAGTGAACATTGCACTCACAAACGGTTAAAAAGATAGACATTTCCTGTGTTATATTATCAGCTATGTAAACACATGTTTCCCATGCCAATAAAGCCCCTTTGAATTGAACAGAGAGAGAGTATTATATATTATCAGCTATATGGTTTAGCACTGTTGAAATAGTTGTAATATGAATAGTAGGGGAAGATAAATAAACAGATAAATATTGGTGCTATTTACAATGTTGTTTGTGTTCCACTGGTTGCCCTTTTCTCATGGCAACGGGCAACAAATCTCGCTGCTGGGTTTGCACACTGCGTTATTTCCCCTAACAAATAATACGGAGTTATCAATGTTTGATTTGTTTTCAAATTCTTTGTGGGTCCGTGTGATCTGTGGGAAATATGTGTCTCTAATATGGTCATACATTTGGCAGGAGGTTAGGAAGTGCAGCTGAGTTTCTACCTAATGTTGTGGGTAGTGTGCACATAGCCTGTCTTCTCTTTAGAGGGCAACTAGGTCTGGGGCAACTAGGTCTGCCTATGGCGAACTCTCTGTTTTAGGGCCAGATAGAATTTCAATTTGCTATTTTTTTGTTTGTTAATTCTTTCCAGTATGTCAAATAGTTACATTTTTGCTTTCTCATAATTTGGTTGAGTCCAATTGTGTCGCTGTCCTGGGGCTCTGTAGGGTCTGTTTGTGTTTGTGAACAGAGCTGGCTGAGGGGACTCTTCTCCAGATTCAGCTCTATGTAGGTGAGGGCTTTGTGGTGTAATGTGTTGGCATCGCTTCCTTTTAAGTGGTTGTATAACTTAACAGCTCTTTTCTGGATGTTGTTAACTGGCGGGTATATTGTCCTAACTCTGCCTGCATTGTTTGGGGTTTTGCGTTGTACACTAAGTATATTTTTGGCAGAATTCTGCATGCCGAGTCTCAATTGGGACAATTGTCCCATTTTGTGAATTATTGGATGGTGAGTGGAACCTAGCCCTCACAGCCATGAACAATGGGTTCTATAACTGATTGAAGTATTGAAGAATTGTTAGCCAGATCCTAATTGGGATGTCGAGTTTTATGTTCCTTTTGATGGCGTAGAAGGTCCTTCTTGCCTTGTCTTTCAGATTGTTCACAGCCTTGTGGAAGTTACTTGTGGCGCTGATGTTTAGGTCGAGGTAAGAATAATTATTTGTGTGCTCTAGAGCACGTGTCCAACTTGTTCCACGGAGGGCCGAGTGTCTGCAGGTTTTTGTTCCTGATTGATAAATTAAGGTCACAGAATAGTAAAGAACTCCCCTCACCTGGTTGTCTAGGTCATAATTGAAAGGAGAAACCAGCAGACACTAGGCCCTCCATGGAATGAGTTTGACACCCTTGCTCTAGGGCAACGGTGTCTAGATATAATTTGTATTTGTTATCTTGGCTTTTTTACAACACTTACTTTTTTCTTACTGAGATTCACTGTCAGGGCCCAGGTCTGACAAAATCTGTGCAGAAGATCTAGGTGCTGCTGTAGGCCCTCCTTGGTTGGGGACAGAAGCACCAGATCATCTGTAAACAGTAGACATTTGATTTCTGAGTCCAGTAGCTTGAAGCCAGGTGCTGCAGACTGTTCTAGTGCCCTCGCCAATTTATTTATATAAATGTTGAAGAGGGTGGGGCTTACGCAGCATCCCTGTCTCACCCCACAGGCCCTGAGGATAGAAATATGTTTGTTTATTGCCAATTTTAACTGCACACTTGTTTCTGTACACAGATTTTATAATGTCATATGTTTTTCCCCTAACACCACTTTCCATCAATTTGTATAGCAGACCCTTAAGCCATATTAAGTCAAAAGCTTTTTGGAACTCAACAAAGCATGAGAAAACTTTAGTTTTGGCTTGTTTGTTTGCCAATTAGGGTGTACAGGGTGTATACGTTGTCGGTCATATGGTATTTTGGTATGAAGCCAATTTGACATTTGCTCAGGACATCTACTGCAGAGGATTTTCCCAAGATTGCTCTTGACCTAGATTGAACTGTAATTATTGTGGAATATTTTGTCTCCACTTCTGTGGATTGGGGTGATCAGACCGTGGTTCCAAATATCGGGGAAGATGCCAGAGCTGAGGATAATGTCAAAGAGTTTAAAAATAGGCCATTTGAATTTGTGGTCTGTATATTTTATGATTTTGTTTAGGATACCATCAACAACACTGACCTTTTTAGGTTGAAGGGTTTGTATTTTGTCCTGTAGTTCTTCCAATGTAATCCAGTGGGTTCTGGTAGTCTTTAATAGTTGATTCTACATTCAGGAAATTATCGTCTAAATGTTTTTGCTGTTGGTTCTTTGTTATAGAGCCAAAAAGACTAGAGAAGTGGTTTATCTATACATCTCAGTTTTGGATAGATAACTCTTAGTGTTGTTGTTTGTTTAGTGTGTTCCAATTTTCCCAGAAGTGGTTAGAGCGTTCGTCGGAAGCGGACCATGGTGCAGCGCGATATGGTTTCCACATATTTAATAGTGAAACACACAAAACGAAACAATAATGAATAAACGTAACATGACAACAATGGCATGCTAACATGCGACTACACATAAACAATATCCCACAAAACACAGGTGGGAAAAATAACGACTTAAATATGATCCCCAATTAGAGACAACGATTACCAGCTGCCTCTAATTGGAAATCATACCAAACACCAACATAGAAAAAGAAACTAGAACACAACATAGACATAGAAATACTAGATCACCCCCTATTCACGCCCTGACCTACTATACCATAGAGAAACAATGGCTCTCTATGGTCAGGGTGTGACATAGAGTCTATGGATTCTTCATTTACATTGAACTGATGCCTGGTGTGCTGTTCTTTCTTTTTCCATAGTGTATTTCTATATTGTTTTAGTGATTCACCAAAGTGAAGGCGTAGACTCAGGTTTTCTGGGTCTCTATGTTTTTGGTTGGATAAGTTTCTCAAGTTGTTTCTTAGGTTTTTGCATTCTTCATTTAAAATCATTTCTCATTCTTGTTAGTTTTCTTAAGAGTTCTGCTTGAATTTAAATTTGACATGTTAGATGATAGGTCAAATATACTGTTCATCCTTCTTGCTGCTAAGTTTACACCTTCACTATTGCAAGGGATTTTGTCCAGAAGGTGGTTTAGGAGAGATTGGATTTGTTTTTGGCCAATAGTTTTTTTGGTAGGTTTTTACACTACCTTCCTTCCATCTATAGCATTTCTTAATAGCATGCAGTTTGTTCGGCCTCATTGTTAAGTATTGCTCTGTTCAAGTAGAGTGTGATTTTGCTGTGATCTGATAGGGGTGTCAGTGGGCTGGCTGTGAACGCTCTGAGAGACTCTGGGTTGAGGTCGGTGATAAAGTAGTCTACAGTACTACTGCATAGAGATAAGCTATAGATGTACCTACCGTAAGAGTCCCCTCGGAGACTACCATTGACTATGTACAGACCCAACATGTGACAGGGCTACAGGATTTGTGATATGTTTTTGTTGGTTGTTTTGTCGTAGTTGTGTTTAGGGGAGGGTGAGGGAATGCGGGTGAGGGAATGCTGTCACCTCCAGAAAGGTGTTTGTCCCCCTGTGTGCTGAGTGTCAGGTTCTGGTCCAGTTCTGACATTTAGGTCGCCACAGACTAGTACATGTCCCTGGGCCTGGAAATGGTTGATCTCCCCCTCTAGGATGGAGAAGCTGTCAATGTTAAAGTATGGGGATTCTAGTGGAGGGATATAGATAGCACAAGGAGGACATTTTTCTCTTTTGAGATACTTGATCTATTTATTTCTAACCAGATGTGAAATGCTCCTGTTTTCATTAATTTAATAGAGTGGGTTTATGTCTGATCTGATCTATACCAAATTAGCATACCCCCTGAGTCCCGTCCTTGTTTGACTCCGAGTCGTTTGTTGGATGAGACTACCAGATCTCCGTAACCTAGAGGGCAACCAGTGGGTCCGTGTCCTCTATAGCATGTTTCTTGAAGGATAACCATGTCTGTATTTCTGATTTATTTGGTGAAGTCTGGATTCCTGCTCTTTAGTCCAAAGGCAGATGACCTCAGACCTTGTATAGTCCAGGAAGAGATAGTAAAACATTTGTGTTCCATAATGTCCAGTGTTGTTATTCATGTGGTTTAGTTTCGGACCATGTGGTTTGAGCAGAGCATGCTGAGCATCTTGTGAATGCTTCTTAGGTCACAGGATGGTTGCCCCACTCTCTTCCTCTCCCTCTCCCTCTCTCTCTCTCTCTCTCTCTCTCTCTCTCCCACCGTCTGTCCATATGTCTGTCTGTCTGTCTGTCTCTCATTGACCTTGACTTTTCTTCCACCACCAGAGAGAGCACTAATGACCCTGTGTTCCGCTCTCTGTAAACTTGGATGCAGGTACAGATTGACGAAACATACTGTACCAAGTCTTGCCTTTTCACTAACTTCCACACCTGGTAACACGTCATTGAACACAAAACACGAAATTGACAGAATATGTGTGTAAAATATAAACATTTTGCCAAATATGTTTTAGATTTGAGATTATTCAAAGTAGCCACCCTCTACCTTCATGACAGCTTCGCACACTCTTGGCATTCTCTCAACCAGCTTCACCTGGAATGCTTTTCCAACAGTCTTGAAGGAGTTCCCACATATGCTGAGCACTTGTTGGCTGCTTTTCCTTCATTCTGCGGTCCAACTCGTCCCAAACCACCTCAATTGGGTTGAGGTTTGTGGATTGTGGATTGTGGAGGCCAGGTCATCTGATACAGCACTCCATCACTCTCCTTCTTGGTCAAATACTTACACAGCCTGGATGTGTGTTGGGTCATTGTCCTGTTGAAAAACACTAAGCGTAAACCAGATGGGATGGCGTATCGTTGCAGAATGCTGTAGTAGCCATGCTGCTTAAGTGTGCCTTGAATTCTAAATACATCACAGACAGTGTCACCAGCAAAGCACCCCCACACCATCACACCTCCTCCTCCATGCTTCACGGTGGGAATCACACATGTGGAGATCATCCGTTCACCTACTCTGAGACTCACAAAGACACAGCGGTTGGAACCAAACATCTAAAATTTGGACTCATCAGACCAAAGGACAGATTTCCCCCGGTCTAGTGTATATATACAGTATATATATGTATATATATATATATATATGTATATTGATCTATATATATATAATTTTTTAAATATCTTCCAAATGGAATTCGAATCAGCATCAGATAATGTCAATAAGAGGAGGATCATTATCTACAAATCTGTTTTAGTTATGACGTCCTTCTAGATAAGATGGGCTCTTTACCAATTACATCAATGAGTCCTTACAGCTTCAAAGCCTAGAGGAAAGTGTCTGGTGAACTACAGTAGATCGCTCTTAACCTGTATATTAGCCAAGTCGGGTATGTTTTATGTTGTTACTGTAACGGCTTTCGTTGGTGGAAGGAGAGGAGGACCAAAATTGTTATGCTGGTGAATGAGGACCCAAAAGCGACGTAATAGAAACAGAGTCTTTATTCCAGTCTTAAACAAACAATGATTCTCCTGGATATTATCAAAGGTAAATCCAAAACAGGAAACTGAAATCCTCTCGTCAGTAGAGAGGCACGACTGGAGACGCGACCACAGACTGCAGGTCGCTTCAGGAAGGCACAGGCCGTAGCTGACATTGACACCTGCTCACACGCAGCATCTGAAGAAGGCAAAAACACGACAGGGCGGAACAAGGACACAGAACAGCAAACATCAAACAAGAATCCGACAAAGACAGAAGCGGAAAACAGAGGGAGAAATAGGGACTCTAATCAGAGGGCAAAATAGGGGACAGGTGTGAAAGAGTAATTGAGGTTCGTTAGGAGAATGAGAAACAGCTGGGAGCAGGAACGGAACGATAGAGAGAGAGAGCGAGAGAGGGAGAGAGGAAGGGGGAGAGAGAGGGATAGAAAGAGGGAAAGAACCTAATAAGACCAGCAGAGGGAAGCACAGGGACAAGACATGATAATCAATGACAAAACATGACAGTACCCCCCCACTCACCGAGCGCCTCCTGGCGCACTCGAGGAGGAACCCTGGCGGCAACGAAGGAAATCATCAATCAACGCACGGTCCAGCACGTCCCGAGATGGAACCCAACTCCTCTTCAGGACCGTAACCCTCCCAATCCACTAAGTACTGGTGACCACGTCCCCGAGAACGCATGTCCAAGATCTTCCGTACCTTGAAAATAGGTGCGCCCTCGACAAGGACGGGGGGGGGGGGGGAGACGAATGGGGGCGCGAAGAAAAGGCTTGACACAGGAGACATGGAAGACAGGGTGGCGCGACGAAGATGTCGCGGAAGAAGCAGTCGCACAGCGACAGGATTGACGACCTGAGAACACGGAACGGACCAATGAACCGCGGAGTCAACTTGCGAGAAGCTGTCGTAAGGGGAAGGTTACGAGTGGAAAGCCACACTCTCTGACCGCGACAATACCTAGGACTCTTAATCCTACGTTTATTGGCGGCTCTCACAGTCCTCCCCGCAGACGAAGGCAGACCGGTAATAAAGTCTAAGGCGATGTGAGAACATGGTCGAGAAGGAATGGGAAGCGGTCTGAGACGACCGGCAGGAGGAGAGTACCCTGACTTAGTCTGCGCGCAGTCCGAACAAGCAGCCACGAAACGGCGCGTGTCACGCTCCTGAGTAGGCCACCAAAACCGCTGGCGAATAGAAGCAAGCGTACCCCGAACGCCGGGGTGGCCAGCTAACTTGGCAGAGTGAGCCCACTGAAGAACAGCCAGACGAGTAGAGACAGGAACGAACAGAAGGTTACTAGGACAAGCGCGCGGCGACGCAGTGTGAGTGAGTGCTTGCTTTACCTGTCTCTCAATTCCCCAGACAGTCAACCCGACAACACGCCCTTCAGGGAGAATCCCCTCGGGTCGGTAGAGACCCACAGAAGAACTAAAGAGACGAGATAAAGCGTCAGGCTTGGTGTTCTTATTTCCCGGGCGATAAGAAAATCACGAACTCGAAACGAGCGAAAAACAACGCCCAACGAGCTTGACGTGCATTAAGTCGTTTGGCAGAACGGATGTACTCAAGGTTCTTATGGTCAGTCCAAACGACAAAAGGGACGGTCGCCCCTCCAACCACTGTCGCCATTCGCCTATGGCTAAGCGGATGGCGAGCAGTTCGCGGTTCCACATAGTTGCGTTCCGATGGCGACAGGCGATGAGAAAAGTAAGCGCAGGATGGACCTTATCGTCAGAATGGAAGCGCTGAGACAGTGGCTCCCACGCCCACCTCTGAAGCGTCAACCTCGACAATGAATTGTTTAGTGACGTCAGGAGTAACAAGGATAGGGGCGAAGTAAACGCTTCTTGAGGAGATCAAAAGCTCCCTGGGCGGAACCGGACCACTTAAAGCAAGTCTTGACAGAAGTCAGAGCTGTGAGAGGGGCAGCCACTTGACCGAAATTACGAATGAACGCCGATAGAAATTAGCGAACCGAGAAAGCGCTGCAACTCGACACGTGACTTAGGAACGGGCCAATCGCTGACAGCCTGGACCTTAGCGGGATCCATCTGAATGCCCTCAGCGGAAATAACAGAACCGAGAAATGTGACGAGGGGACATGAAAGGCGCACTTCTCAGCCTTCACGTAGAGACAATTCCTCAAAAGGCGCTGGAGAACACGTCGAACGTGCTGAACATGAATCTCGAGTGACGGTGAAAAAATCAGGATATCGTCAAGGTAAACAGAAACAAAGATGTTCAGCATGTCTCTCAGTACATCATTAACTAATGCCTGAAAGACAGCTGGAGCATTAGCGAGACCGAACGGCAGAACCCGGTATTCGAAATGCCCTAAGCGGAGTGTTAAACGCCGTTTTCCACTCGTCCCCCTCTCTGATGCGAACGAGATGGTAAGCGTTACGTAGGTCCAACTTAGTAAATGGCTCCCTGCAAAATCTCGAAGGCTGACGACATAAGGGGAAGCGGATAACGATTCTTAACCGTTATGTCATTCAGCCTCGATAATCCACGCAGGGGCGCAGAGTACCGTCTCTTCTTCTTAACAAAGAAAACCCCGCTCCGGCGGGAGAGGAAGAAGGCACCACGGTACCGGCGTCGAGAGAAACGAGACAGATAATCCTCGAGAGCCTTACGTTCGGGAGCCGACAGAGAGTATAGTCTACGAGGGGAGTGGTCCGGAAGGAGATCAATACAACAATCATACGACCGGTGAGGAGGAAGGGAGCTGGCTCTGGACCGACTGAAGACCGTGCGCAGATCATGATATTCCTCCGGCACTCCTGTCAAATCACCAGGTTCCTCCTGAGTAGAGGGGACAGAAGACACAGGAGGGATAGCAGACATTAAACACTCACATGACAAGAAACGTTCCAGGATAGGATAGAATTACTAGACCAATTAATAGAAGGATTATGACATACTAGCCAGGGATGACCCAAAACAACAGGTGTAAAAGGTGAACGAAAAATCAAAAAGGAAATGGTCTCACTGTGGTTACCAGATACTGTGAGGGTTAAAGGTAGTGTCTCACATCTGATACTGGGGAGAAGACTACCATCTAAGGCGAACATGGGCGTGGGCTTCCCTAACTGTCTGAGAGGAATGTCATGTTTCCGAGCCCATGCTTCGTCCATAAAACAACCCTCAGCCCAGAGTCTATCAAGGCACTGCAGGAAGCAGCCGAACCGGTCCAGCGTAGATGGACCGACAAGGTAGTACGGATCTTGATGGAGAGACCTGAGTAGTAGCGCTCACCAGTAGCCTCCGCTTACTGATGAGCTCTGGCTTTTACTGGACATGACATGACAAAATGTCCAGCAGAACCGCAATAGAGGCAAAGGCGGTTGGTGATTCTCCGTTCCTCTCCTTAGTCGAGATGCGAATACCTCCCAGCTGCATGGGCTCAGTCTCTGAGCCGGTGGGAGGAGATGGTTGAGATGCGGAGAGGGGAAACACCGTTAACGCGCAGCTCTCTTCACGAGCTCGGTGACGAAGATCTACCCGTCGTTCTATGCGGATGGCGAGTGCAATCAAAGAGTCCACACGCTGGAAGGAACCTCCCGGGAGAGAATCTCATCCTTAACCTCAGCGTGGAGTCCCTCCAGAAAACGAGCGAGACACGCCGGCTCGTTCCAGTCACTGGATGCAGCAAGAGTGCGAAACTCTATAGAGTAATCCGTTATGGATCAGTCACCTTGACATAGGGAAGCCAGGGCCCTGGAAGCCTCCTTCCCAAAACTGAACGATCAAAAACCGTATCATCTCCTCTTTAAAGTTCTGATAAACGTTAGAACACTCAGCCCTTGCCTCCCAGATAGCTGTGCCCCCACTCCCGAGCCCGACCAGTAAGGAGTGATATGACGTAAGCGATCGAGCTCTCTCTCTAGAGTATGTTGTTGGGCTGGAGAGAGAACACATTATCACACTGGGTGAGAAAGGAGCGACACTCAGTGGGCTGCCCAGAGTAACATGGTGGGTTATTAACCCTAGGTTCCGGAGACTCGGAAGACCAGGAAGTAGCTGGTGGCACGAAACGAATACTCTGAAACTGTCCTGACAGTCGAGACCTGAACGGCCAGGGTCTCAACGGCATGACGAGCAGCAGACAATTCCTGCTCGAGTCTGCCGAGCATTGCTCCCTGGAACTTGACGGCAGTGTTGAAGAAATCCGTAGTCGCTGGGTCCATCTTGGTCGGATTCTTCTGTTATGCTGGTGAATGAGGACCCAAAAGCGACGTAATAGAAACAGAGTCTTTATTCCAGTCTTAAACAAACAATGATTCTCCTGGATATTATCAAAGGTAAATCCAAAACAGGAAACTGAAATCCTCTCGTCAGTAGAGAGGCACGACTGGAGACGCGACCACAGACTGCAGGTCGCTTCAGGAAGGCACAGGCCGTAGCTGACATTGACACCTGCTCACACAGCAGCATCTGAAGAAGGCAAAAACACGACAGGGCGGAACAAGACACAGAACAGCAAACATCAAACAAGAATCCGACAAAGACAGAGAGCGAAAACAGAGGGAGAAATAGGGACTCTAATCAGAGGGCAAAATAGGGGACAGGTGTGAAAGAGTAATTGAGGTCGTTAGGAGAATGAGAAACAGCTGGGAGCAGGAACGGAACGATAGAGAGAGAGAGCGAGAGAGGGAGAGAGGAAGGGGGAGAGAGAGGGATAGAAAGAGGGAAAGAACCTAATAAGACCAGCAGAGGGAAGCACAGGGACAAGACATGATAATCAATGACAAAACATGACAAAAATGCAGCGTGGTACGTATCCATAATATATTTTAATAAGAATGAATACAAAATACAAATGAACAAGAGAATCAAAATGAAACCCGAAACAGTCCCGAATGGTGAAAACACTGAAACGGAAAACAGGAAACAATCACCCACAAAACACAATAGAAAACCGGCTACCTAAATATGGCTCCCAATCAGAGACAACGACTGACACCTGCCTCTGATTGAGAACCATACTAGGCCAAACACATAGAAATAGAAATATAGAACAAAACATAGAAAAACAACATAGAATGCCCACCCCAACTCACGCCCTGACCAAACTAAAATAAAGACATAAAAAAATAACTAAGGTCAGAACGTGACAGTTACATGCATTACAATATCATGATCATTTAAGCTCTTTGTCTGGTTTAGTTGATAAATACATGACCACAGAGGTGAAATAGAGGAACGTCTATACAAGACTGAACTGAAAAATGTTTTCTCAAAATTCTAATTGTTATCACATTCAGCCAAGCAGTTGTGCCATTTCTTATCCACATTTTCTTGGTACAACCATAGCCAATTAAAGTGACAAGTATTACACATTTATTCATCTTTTGTAGAGCTCACCTTTTTGAGTGGGTCAACATTTCCGTCAACTTAGCTAAAGAGGCTGGGAGGGCAGTGATGAGGGTGCAGCACCATCAAGTCTGAGCTACTGGGGTCATTTTAAATGGTATGGCAGCATATTTCCGTTAGGTAGCAATAGATAGCTGTGGCATTATTCCCCTTCTCCCTTGGAGCAAGGCCAGACCTGGAGAAGATTTTATTGCTTTCAGAGTGTTGAGAGTTTTGAGAGTGTTGAGTTTTGAGAGTGGTTTGTTGGAATGAAAGGGACCTTTTGCTTTTAGTTGAATATCAACAACTATTGAACGTATAGCCTGATGGAGCGGAGATTGAGAGAGGTGACTTGTCCTTGGCTCATATTCAAGCAGCATAAATGGGCTCTTTGCTAGACAAAGGGGGTGGTGGTGGTGGGGGGGGATCTTTCATTCCCTCACAACATTCTTCTTCTTCTTACCTGCACGCCTGCCATGTTTTGTTGCCTCACTGTGGATGACCTATATCTGATGGAAGTTGGAGACTGGCTGAACACTTCTGTCTTCTAGTGTGCCGTTGTATTGTGTTCTGTACTGTTCGTTATGGGATGGCACTGTGTTGCACTGAAGTCCGCGTCCTACATGGTACCCTATTCCCTATATAGTGCACTACTTTTGACCAGGACCAGGGCTCACCTATATAGCGTGCTGTATAGGTAATAGGGTGCGAATTTAGGATGCAATCTGAGGTAGGGGTGGTACCCCATCCCCTCCTGCAGTGTAGCATAGGTGGTTCACTCAGAGGTGTAATCAAGCATGAGGAGGCTACAGGTGTGTGTGTGTGTGTGTGTGTGTGTGTGTGTGTGTGTGTGTGTGTGTGTGTGTGTGTGTGTGTGTGTGTGTGTGTGTGT
>NW_019943213.1:87925-101975 GCF_002910315.2 Salvelinus sp. IW2-2015 | reverse complement strand
ACCACACACACACACCACACACACACACACACACACACACACACACACACACACACACACACACACACACCACACACACACACACACACACACACACACACACACACACACACACACACACACACACACACACCACACAAACACACAACCACACAAACACAACACTGTCTCCTCAGTGTGTGTGTGTGTCAGTGTGTGTGTGTCAGTGTGTGTGTGTGTGTGTGTCAGTGTGTACATCTAACAGGTCATGTGGTCATAATGCATTGCAAGATTAACAGTACATGACCTGATCATAATGATGTGGGTTACCATCCTTTCATACATTTGTACCACTATATGTCATTTTTATCCAAATTAATTTAAGGATCCAGACCCAATGGCAGGATAAAGTGACCAAGGTGGCAGGTGAAACAGGTGAGGGGAACCACCATTCCGGGTGGTTCTTACATTGGAATTATATATTGAATTCTGCTCATATTACTCCAAACCCACAATAAAAACATAAAAAGTTGAAACGCAGAGCCCGTTGAGTGCTTTTGACCAAGAAGTGACAGGTTGGTTCGACATCTCCGTTGTGCTCTCTCAACACGATAGAGAGCGCCCTGCACACTCAGCAAGATTGTTTTTTTTTTGGCAATGAAAATATGAGATTGCTAAAGAAGTCATTTCTCCATTCCATAACCTAGGTTTGTGCTATAAGGACGCCACTGGCTATACCACCAATATTTTGATAAAAATAAGCTAGATTGTTTCTTACCTTTTCAGCTGCCCATCGTTAGTGTTGACACCTCAGTATACCACTTCTAACTTGTTGTTCTTTCAACAGTGCTGTGCATTTCAAATTGCTCCTTGTTAGCGCGCACCACCGCTAACTAGCTAGGGGGGCGCTGTTTACACGGAGCTAGCTAGAGATCTGCAGCATCAACTGTTGGGCTTGGCGGCAGCCTCGTGGCTGGATGTCTGATATCCATCAGGGCAGTGGCAGATTAGCTGGTTAGAGCTAAATAGGCTAATAACAATAACAACTTGTACAGCTAGCTAAGAAGCTAACTAAACTCAGTAGTGAGAGTGCGTGAGGCAGAGTTCAGTGAAGCAGCTTTAAACTGTAAACTTGACCCCAATCCTTATTAATCAAAATCAAATATTACAAGCGGAGGTGTATCACACTATTCATGTAAACTACAACAGATGAGCAGCGTTTTTTTTCTTCTGCTTTTTATGGATATCCAAAGGAGCCATAGTCTACCTAACCACCCAGTGGCTTTCCATAGTCTACCTAACCACCCAGTGGCTTTCCATAGCCTACCTAACCACCCAGTGGCTTTCCATAGTTACCAACTACCCAGTGCTTTCCATAGGGTCCTACCTAACCACCCAGTGGCTTTACATAGTCTACTAACCACCCAGTGGCTTTCCAAGCTACCTAAACACCCAGTGGCTTTCCTAGCTACCTAACCACCCAGTGGCTTTCCATAGCCTACCTAACCACCAGTGGCTTTCCATAGTCTACCTAACACCCAGTGGCTTTCCATAGTCTACCTAACCACCCAGTGGCTTTCATAGTCACCCTAACCACCCAGTGGCTTTCCATAGCCTACCTAACCACCCAGTGGCTTTCATAGCCTACCTAACCACCCAGTGGCTTTCCATAGCCTACCTAACCACCCAGTGGCTTTCCATAGTCTACCTAACCACCCAGTGGCTTTCCATAGTCCTACCTAACCACCCAGTGCTTTCCATAGCTACCTAACCACCCAGTGGCTTTCCATAGCCTACCTAACCACCCAGTGGCTTCCATAGTCTACCTAACCACCCAGTGGCTTTCCATAGCCACCTAACCACCCAGTGGCTTTCCATAGCTCTACCTAACCACAGTGGCTTCCATAGCCGTTACCAACCACCTAGTGGCTTTCCAGTAGTCTACCTAACCACCCAGTGGCTTTCCATAGTCTACCCTAACCACCAGTGCGTTTCCATAGTCTACCTAACCACCCAGTGGCTTTCCATAGCCTACCTAACCACCCAGTGGCTTCCATAGCCTACCTAACCACCTAGTGGCTTTCCATATCTACCTAACCACCTAGTGGCTTTCCATAGTCTACCTAACCACCCAGTGGCTTCCATAGCCTACCTAACCACCCAGTGGCTTTCCATAGCCTACCTAAAACCACCCAGTGGCTTTCCATAGTCTACCTAACCACCCAGTGGCTTTCCATAGCCTACCTAACCACCCAGTGCGCTTTCCATAGTCTACCTAACCACCAGTGGCTTTCCATAGCTACCTAACCACCAGTGGCTTTCCATAGTCTACCTAACCACCCAGGGCTTTCATACTACCAACCACCTAGTGGCTTTCCATAGCCTACCTAACCACCCAGTGCTTTCCATAGTCTACCTAACCACCTAGTGGCTTTCCATAGCCTACCTAACCACCCAGTGGCTTTCCATAGTCTACCTAACCACCCAGTGCTTTCCATAGCCTACCTAACCACCCAGTGGCTTTCCATAGCCTACCTAACCACCCAGTGGCTTTTCATAGTCTACCTAACCACCCAGTGGCTTTCCATAGTCTACCTAAACACCCCAGTGGCTTTCCATAGCCTGACCTAACCACCCAGTGGCTTTCCATAGCCTACCTAACCACCCAGTGGCTTTCCATAGTCTACCTAACCACCCAGTGGCTTTCCATAGTCTACCTAAACCACCCAGTGGCTTTCCATAGTCTACCTAACCACCCAGTGGCTTTCCGTAGCCTACCTAACCACCCAGTGGCTTCCGTAGCCTACCTAACCACCAGTGGCTTTCCATAGTCTACCTAACCACCCAGTGGCTTTCCATAGTCTACCTAACCACCCAGTGGCTTTCCATAGTCTACTAACCACCCATGGCTTCCATAGTCTACCTAACCACCAGTGGCTTCCATAGCCTACCTAACCACCAGTGGCTTTCATAGCCTACCTAACCACCCAGTGGCTTTCCATAGCCTACCTAACCACCCAGTGGCTTTCCATAGTCTACCTAACCACCCAGTGGCTTTCCATAGCCTACCTAACCACCCAGTGGCTTTCCATAGCCTACCTAACCACCCAGTGGCTTTCCATAGCCTACCTAACCTCCCAGTGGCTTTCCATAGCCTACCTAACCACCCAGTGGCTTTCCAAGCCTACCTAACCACCCAGTGGCTTTCCATAGCCTACCTAACCACCCAGTGGCTTTCCATAGCCTACCTAACCACCAGTGGCATTCCATAGTCTACCTAACCACCTAGTGGTTTCCAAGCCTACCTATACCACCCAGTGGCTTTCCATAGCCTACCTAACCACACCAGTGGCTTTCCATAGTCTACCTAACCACCCAGTGGCTTTCCATAGCCTACCTAACCACCCAGTGGCATTCCGTAGCCCCTCCCTACACACAGACCGCTCTGTCCATGGTGCTGACAGCGCAGTGGAGATACAGATTTCCTGCCAACATGTCACTCAATCCTTCATTTTTTTTTTGTTGCTGTTTTTATATAGGAACATACAACTTTTATTTTGTATTTATTTTTTATTTCACCATTATTTAATTAACAAGGTAAGCTAGTTGAGAACAAGTTCTCATTTACAACTGTAAGCAGAAGAAGAGCAGAAAAGTAAATAAAAACAATAAGGGGGATGAGGTAGGTGGATTGGGTGGGCTATTTACAGATGGGCTATGTACAACTAAAGCTGAGGAGGGCTCAAGTTTCAACTGAGGGGGCTAAGCCCTAATTTTGCCCCCCACCCCCCGTGGAGCCAGACCCGTAAGGAAGAAATCTGTTATTTTTTTCTCTTATATAAACACGACAGCTTTAATATCACCTTTTCCTCAATAGTTATTAGCATTTCTGTAATCTCAATTGGTGGACCATTCACATTGTTGAGATGACTCATTTATCTAGCCAGTATTAATCACCATTAGACATTGTACAGACTGCAGACCATGTGACCTCTCTGGAGCCAAAGTGCACTCTAAAGGGAGAGGGGGGGGGGGGGCTCATGTCTGTCTGACAGTTGCTAAGCACTTCACTTGAGCACTGTACTTGGTTTCATGTAATTAATCTAAAGGAGATGAAACATCCACTTGACTTGGACCTGAGACACAGCTACAGAATGGAGCTGGAGGGAATGACAGCCGTTTTACGGGCTCCCGACCAATTGTGCTATTTTGTGTTTTGTTTTTTGTGCTGATCTTAACTTTCTTTGTACATAATGTTTCTGCCATCTTTTCCTATGACCCGAAAAGAGATTCTGGACATCAGAACAGCTATCACTAACATTTATTTTGATAAGGATTTCTACTTCAATGAGTTGGAGGCAAAGGACATAAGTCTCATACCGGACCAGGCCCAAATCCCAGACACTCAGAAAAGGATGAAGCGTCATTATAGAGACAATCCTAACCTTAACTCTAAACCTAGCCCTAATTCTTAACTCAAACCCTTAAAACTAACCCTAGATCCTAACCCTAAACCTATCTTTAACCTTAACCCTAAACCCCCCTAGAAATAGCAATTCACCTTGTGGGGACTAAACAAATATCCCCAGTTGGTCAAATTTTTGTTTGTTTACTATTCTTGTGGGGACTAGTTTAAACACGTCCACACATAGACACTCTTTCACACTCTTCACATACGCTGCTGCTACTCTGTTTATTGTCTATCCTGATTGACTTGTCACTTTTACCCCTACCTACATGTACATATTACCTCAACTACCTCAACTGCCTCGAACTCCTGCACGTTGACTTGGTACCGGTAATCCCTGTATATAGCCTCGCTATATTTATTTAATTGTGTTACTATGTCTTTTAAAAAAATTTGCAAATGTTTCTTACTTTTTAACTCTGCATTGTTGGTTAAGGGCTTGTAAGTAAACATTTCATGCTAATGTCTATACCTATTGTATTCGGTGCATGTGACAAATACATTTGATTTGATTAGACTGTCACATCCCCTTTTCAATCCACTTGAGTTCACCTTTGACATGCCATCCTCCTCTCTCCTCTTACGGCGTCCTGCCTTTGAACATGCCATCCTCACCCCCCCCCCCCCAACCCCCCTCCCTTGACAGACAACAGAGTAAGGCAATAGAGAGGCCACAGAGACGGTGTATTGTCTACTAATCACCTACTGTTATGTCAGTGTGCGCAGTCTATCAGATTGCTCGTAGCGTTCGACGTGACACTACACTCAGAGCTGACCAATGAGATTTGAGATGATTGAAGGCTTTTTGATTTGGCAGTATTTTATCTTAAGCTAAGTGCTCTCGGAGAACATGAAGGAATTCAATTGCCTCATTTGGCAAAAAAAAGGGGTGGGGGGGAAGGGGTGGTGAATAAAAACTGTATTTTCGCCAAATATATATCAGATCCTAATGTTCGGTAGAGACATATGGGACTGGATGGGGAACGGGGGGCGCTAATGTCACTGCAAATGTTTTTCCCGATGGCATTTCTTATTGTTGGGTCTCACGAAACAGAAGATTTGATCAAAATCTTAATGAGTCATTTTGTGAAGTGGACTTTGGTTTTTTCCCTTCATAGTGGATTATGTATGTTCCCAATGACACCTATTCCTAAAAGGTGCACTACTTTTTGACCGGACTGTAGGTGACGTACAATGGGTTGTGCTAAGTTTAGGAATAGAGTGCCGTTGGGGAAGATGATATGCCATGTTGTTGGTCTGCGCTATATGAGAAGCATACGTTACTAAATCTGAAAGATGGGACGGGACGTAGTCATGTGTGTTAGCAGATATAGTATGTTAACATGTATATGCTATCTGATAAGATGCCGGGAACCACATGTCTGAGAAGTCCCATTATGACTGTTACTAGAGTTGTTAGTACTAAACAAGTAACTATGATAAGAATGGGACACAGGTAAGAGAAGGAAGAGTTCCTGACTGTTAGTAATGTATGTTACTAATAATCTGATAACATGTGAGGAAATCAACAAGGACGAGGCCAAGTTGACTGTTACATTGTTGTTTAGTTAGTATATATCTGATAAGAAATGGGAACCGGACGGCAGTCTGACTGTTACAGTATGTTAGTTACTATAATATCTGATAAGATGGGACCGGAGACGGGTCTGACTGTTAAAGTATGTTTAGTTATTATATCTGATAAGTAGGGACCGGACGGCCAGTCTGACTGTTACAGTAAGTTAGTTATTCTATATCTGATAAGATGGGACGGACTGCCAGTCTGTACTGTATGTTTACAGTATGTTAGTTACTATATCTGACAAGATGGACCGGACAGCAGTCTGACTGTTACAGTATGTTAGTTACTATATCTTCTGATAAGAGGGACCAGCGGACTGCCAGTCTGACTGTTACAGTATGTTAGTTATCTCATTCTGTAAGATGGGACCGGATCCGTCAGTCTGACTGTTTACGATATGTTATGTTACTATATACATGATCTGATAGATGGGACCGGATGGCCAGTCTGACTCTTACAGTATGTTGTTACTATATCTGATAAGATGGGACCGGACGGCCATCTGACGTTGATTCAGTATGTTAGTTACTTATCATGATAGGGGGGACTCCATCTACGACAGGTATAACATACTGATAGCAGATCGACACAGGACGTCAGTCTGGATGTTACGTATGTAGTTACTATAATCTTGATAAGATGGGACGGCGTCAGTTGACTGTTACAGTATGTTAGTTACTATATCTGATAAGATGGGACCGGACGGCCAGTCTGACTGTTACAGTAAGTTAGTTACTACATCTGATAAGATTGAATTTTAAAAGTATGTTATTCTAAATGATGTGTCGTTTAAAATAGACCACATGGAGAATTATATCATCTTGACTAAATATGAAACATGAATAAAGACTTGCTAAAGTGCCGAAACATCCCTCTGTGTCACACCCTGGCCTTAGTTATCTTTGTTTTCATTATTATTTTAGTTAGGTCAGGGTGTGACATGGTGTAGTATGTGTGTTTGTATTGTCTAGGGTGTTGTATGGTTTAGGGGGTTAAGTAGAGTAGATGGTTTAGTGTTCAGTGTAGGTGTCTAGGAAAGTCTATGGTTGCCTGAATTGGTTCTCAATTAGAGACAGCTGGTTATTGTTGTCTCTGATTGGGAGCCATATTTAAGGCAGCCATAGGCTTTAGCTGGTTGTGGGTAATTGTCTATGTGTAGTGTTTGTGTCAGCACTATTTATATGTATAGCTTCACGGTCGTCAGTTTGTTATTTTGTTAGTTTGTGTATAGTTGTTAGTTTCTTGTTTTTTCTCTCTTCTTTAATAAAAGAAGATGTATTTTGCACACGCTGCGCCTTGGTCCAATCTCTCTCAAGAAGACGATCGTGACACTCTGTGACTTCTCAGAAGATTTTAATCCATTTCTTACCTTTATTTAAATAGGCAAGTCAGTTATTTCAATGACGGCCTAGGAACAGTGGGTTAATTGCCTTGTTCAGGGGCAAAACGACAGATTTTTACCATGTCAGCTCGGGGATTTGATCTTGCAACCTACGGTTACAAATCCAACGCTCTAACCACTAGGCTATCTGCCGCCCCACGTAACCCCAACATTTCTCGACTTTTTTGGGCCATTTTCTGGTGTTTTGTGGTGGAAAAAAGAGAGTCAAGCAAACACGTCAACCTTGTTACCCATAGATAGACATGCTAGAAACGTTTTAACATGTAACTTTTTTTTGTGAAGCTTGCATTCAATTCCACTCCCTGCTGTTGCACACAACATGCTTCCCTTGTCACAATGGACTTTTTGGCAGATTTAACAAGAAATTGTCAACGATGTTACTGTCAACCCTGTTACGGTCAACCCTGTTACTTTATTTGGTACTTAATAGGTACTTACTATGGTATTTTTATAATTTATGTCACGACTTCCGCCGAAGTCGGTCCCTCTCCTTGCTCGGGCGACGTTCGGTGACCGGCCTTCTAGCCATCGCCGATCCACTTTTCATTTTCCATTTGTTTTGTCTTTGTCTTACACACCGGGTTTCAATTCCCCAAGTACTTGTTCATTATTTAACCCTCTGTTCCCCCATGTTTGTTTGTTAGTAATTGTTTGTCTTGTATACGGTCCGTTATTGTGGGCTCGGTCATTTTGTGTTGTATTTTTGATTTACTTTAGTAAATAAGTTGATTACTCATATCTGCTGTCCTGCGCCTGACTCTCTACACCAGCTACACACAGACCGATTACAATGTAACCTCTTGAGATGGGAAACCATGTTTTTCATTAAGTTGAACGTGTGCTATTATGACAGAATGTACAAATTTACACTTCTCAAAAGGTAAGAATTTGTGGACGACCCCACATGTACGATCCCGAGTATACTGGACTACTAGCCAATGTCCAGTCTCTTTGACAACAAGGTAGATGAAATTCAAGCAAGGGTTGCCTTCCAGAGAGACATCAGAGATTGCAATATTCTCTGTTTCACAGAAACATGGCTCTCTCGGGATAAGTTGTCAGAATCGGTTCAGCCACCGGGCTTCTCCATGCATCGCACCGACAGAGATAAACACCTCTCTGGGAAAACTGGCTCTAACCAACTGTTGAAGACAGTTGAGGACTTGTGAGGCGTCTGTTTCTCAAACTAGACACTCTAATGTACTTGTCCTCTTGCTCAGTTGTGCACCGGGGCCTCCCAATCTTTCTATTCTGGTTAGAGCCAGTTTGCTCTGTTCTGTGAAGGGAGTAGTACACAGCGTTGTACGAGATCTTCAGTTTCTTGGCAATTTCTCGCACGGAATAGCCTTCATTTCTCAGAATAAGAATATACTGACGAGTTTCAGAAGAAAGGTCTTTGTTTCTGGCCATTTTGATTCTGTCATCAAACCCACAAATGCTGATGCTCCAGATACTCAACTAGTCTAAAGAAGGACAGTTTTATTGCTTCATTAATCAGCACAACAGTTTTCAGCTGTGCTAACATAATAGCAGAAGGGTTTTCTAATGATCAATTAGCCTTTTAAAAATGAAAATCCCACTCCTCTTTCTATTCTGGTTAGTTGTGCACTTGGGGTTATTTCTATGAAGGGAGTAAGTAGTACACAGCGTTGTATGAGATCTTCAGTTCCTTGGCAATTTCTCGCATGGAATAGCCTTAGACTGACGAGTTTCTGAAGAAAAGTATTTGTTTCTGGCCATTCTGAGCCTGTAATCGAACCCCCAAATGCTGATGCTCCAAATACTCAACTAGTCTAACGAAGTTTAGACTAGTTGAGTGTTTTATTGCTTCTTTAATCAACACAACATTTTTCAGCTGTGCTAACATAATTGCAAAAAGGTTTTCTAATGATCAATTGTCCTTTTAAAATGATAAACATGGATTAGCTAACACAACATTTCCAGCTACAGTAGTCATTTACAACATTAACAATGTCTACACTGTATTTCTGATCAATTTGATGTTATTTTAATGGACAAAAAAATTGCTTTTCTTTCAAAAACAAGAACATTTCCAAGTGACGCCAAACTTTTGAACGGTAGTGTACTTTTGGTCATGTAGTGTATATACTATTATACAAATAAACTATAGTATTTGGATGTAGGGGATACACAGTAGGCAGAGGCTCTTCCTGCAATTTTACCTGCCGTGACACATTTTTCCTAATATAACATTTGTCAGTGATTTAATACGAGACTGATCTCTCCTTTCGATCAAGAGCATTATGTCTCTAATACATAATATGTTAGGTGGAAGCCAATCCCTATCTGCCCATATTTATCCTATAATGACTTTAACGTCAGGCATTAAACAAAAAATTTCAAGAATAAATTCAGGTTTTAACCGTTAGCCAGCTGAGGACTGGTTTAGAGTGACAGTGGATGTGTTCCAAACACCTTCCTATCCCCTTCGTAGATCCTGGGGCCTCTGGTCAAAAAGTAGTGCGCTATATAGGGAATACTGTGCCATTTGGGATGCGGACTGGGACTTGAATCCATCTCATCGTCACTGCTTCTGCTCTTAACCCGACAGACGCAGTGATCCCTAGGCACTGGAGGTTTATGGCGTTTACATCACCGGCGGACTTAACAATATTAAGTGTTATGCGTGTATTACGTTCGGATCATGTTTGTGCTGCTCTGTTTTCATTTGACCGGGTCTGATACTGATGGGCCTGGAAATGAGTTTTAGGTCTCATGTTTTTTTTTTTCTTCATTTGATTGATCCTTTATTTAACCAGGGTTTAAAACCAGGTTAGATTGTGGTGTTGCGTCCACTTTACTTTGTATAATGCTCATGACAGCCATGTGGAAAACACATCTATTAGTGCCGTTAAGTTATTTTTATTATGCATGTTGACGGCACATATAAACATTTGTACCTTTGCTGCTCAAGTTATTGCTATAAAACCATGACAGAAATTGTAGCAAAAATAACAAATACATTAAACATATATAATTGATTTTCTCGGCAATTAATAATTTTCCAAATATTATAATACTATCGAATTAAGATAGGCAAAATGGTGATTGCAAAATTTTTGCATTCTATTACAATACTACCCCTTCAAACACATACCTGAACACCAACCAACACTCCTGCGAGATACAATAACATTCTTTTTTAAACTACATCTCATTTTTAGACAGCTAATTAAGGAATTTTAGTCGCAGGTTGACTCAAAATCCCTGTCAAGTAAGGACGTATTACCTTTTAGTGTTTCTCACTTAATCATTTTAATTACAACGGGCGTTTTATCTGGCAAGCCTGGGGCCCATGAATAATTGGTTAGGTTATTAGTTTAGAGAGATGTATTATACAGTGTATGTTTTGGGCTTTATTCATGAGGTGTTGAGGTGCTGATAGTCTCAGTGGACCTCATTGGAATGCATACGGTGCACACCTTGGAGTTGGATGTTGGAATGACCAAAAAACAGAGGATGGCAAGTTTAGATTATGTTGTGAGAGAATGTAGGAGGAGTTACTCATTCATATATCACTGCTACTCCGAAACTTTTGAAAAATGCTGCAGCGATACAGTATGATGCTGCAGCGATACAGTATGATGCTGCAGCGATACAGGATGATGCTGCAGCGATACAGGATGATGCTGCAGCGATCACAGGAGGATGCTGCAGCTGATACATGGATGAACTGCTGCACGCGATACAGGATAGCTGCATGCCTACCAGTGATGATGGCAGCGCCTACAGAATGCTGCTCAGCAGACTACAGGATGATGCTTCCAGCGATACAAGATGATGCTGCAGCGATACAGAGGATGCTGCAGTGCTAACTGGATCGCAGCTGCAGCGATACAGATGATGCTGCACCGCGATACTTGAATTGATGTCTGCACTGATACATCGATGCTGCAGTGATACCTGGATGCTGCCTCCGCCCCGCGCATACAAGTATGATGTCTGCAACCGGCCGATTACACCAGTATGATGCTGCAGCGATACAGGATGATGCTGCAGCGATACAGTATGATGCTGCAGCGATACAGTATGATGCTGCAGCGATACAGGATGATGCTGCAGCGATACAGGATGATGTTGCAGTGATACAGGATAATCGGGCTGGCTGGCTCCGGATCTTTGATGACTTTGTCCTGACATTTATTCTCATAACTGCCATATCTTCCAACCCCTACTCCACCTCTCATCTATTTTTCCCTCCCCCACCCCACCCTTTTTTTTCTCTGAGGTGATTGAGGGGGTGCATCAGCATCAGACCCCCCCACTCCAGGGAGATGAAAGAGGGGCCACGCCACCCCCACCATGCTGCTGTGGACTAGCTGAAGAGACCAGGAAGAGAGGCCACCAACATACCACAGCCCAGCTCTCTCAGCCGGAGATCTGTCTGTAATTGTTTCTTCTTAGACCTCCAAAGTGCAACGCACAGCTTCTACCCTGACAGTCTTCCCCTTTCAATTTATTTTTCATGCTCTGGTATTGTGGCAACAGGGGCACTTGAGACAAATGTGTCCTTCATCTCACCCAGACATTTCTATTGTAGAAGGCTAGCTGCTGATAAAAAGTAGTGGAGATGGGAACAGAACATGGGGGGAACAGAGTTCCTCTCGGCTCTAGATAAGGTCAAATTGAACAAGTGCAGTGTATTGTGACTTGTTTTCCCAGTGTCATTTTCCCCAAAATTTAGATTATTTTTGGGGGTTTGGTTCGGCGAAATGTAAAAGCGGTGATCTATAACAATCCAAAATAGTGGATTAAATAATCGTACTTCAGTACGACCGTGTCTTTGCCCTGTAAACTATTTCTGCACGCTCCCTATGCATACACAGTGTGGCGAAGCGTACAATGAATTGGTTCATAGTTCATTTCAGTCATGAAATAATACACCTACCCCTAATGGACATCGCTTGGGAATGTCGAACCTTCGGTCTTGACTTGAATGGGAATACCCTCGTGGAATAACCATTGTAGACAGACTTAATTGGAGAGCCCAGCTTGGAAAAGAGGAAGAAAATGAAGCGGCCATCTTTGCATGCTGTTTGAGTCCAGCGCTGCTACAGATGTTCCCATGCTGCTCTTATGAGGAGGACATTTAAATGCAATGTAATGATCTGATGAAAGGCTCACCCACCAACAAAAAGGAGAGCCGAGATCTGACTATCAATCAATATATTTCATTGGTTCAAACCCTGTCTTTTTCAAAAGTTAATGAAGAAGGATGTGGAGTATTTTGTTGCTATTAAAGCAAACGTATTTTGGCGTTTTGAAAAACACTGATAAGTGTTTTTTTTTTAGCTCTATATTGTACTTTTAGTGTGTTGTTCCCTTTACTGAGACAGGCTGAATTAGGAGTTACAATACCAAGTCATTTAATAGGATCTCTATGCATATGCATTATGTTCTGTCTCACTGGGACGAACAGATCGTTTGCAGCAATATTATATATTTTTTTTTGCTGATGTGTTTTAACTTTTGGAGAAAAATGTCATGACAAATCACATTTCCATACCACTTAGATACAGTATTATAGATGCATTTTGCACGATTTCAGTGACAGGTTGCAAGCCAAGCTCTCTACCTTTGATACAGCAAACCTAGACCTGCGTGTACATCCAATTAGCGAGCTGCGTAGTTCCACACCTTGTAGCTAATTGACAGTGCTCAAACAGTGGTCTCTTTGATGATGACGATGACAACGATCAAGGTGATGATGAGGACGGCCAGGGGTAGTCCAGGGTCCAGTCACTTTACATCACACAACATCAGATCTCTCCACCACCTCCTCCACCTCCTTTCCCTCCTCCTCCTCCACCTCCTTTCCCTCCTCCTCCACCTCCTCCACCTCCTCCTCCTCCTCTCAAATCCTCCTCCACTCCCACTCCTCTATCTCCTCCTCCATCCACTCTTCCTCCACCTTCTATCTCCTCCCTCCTCCTCCTCACGTCCCTCCCCCTCCTCCTCCAGCCTCCTTTCCCTCTCCCTCCCACCTCCCTCTTACCTCTCCTCCTCCTCCACTCCTCCACCTCCTCCTCCTCCTTCTCCCTCTTCCCTCTCCTCTCCTCTCTCCTCTCCTCACTCCTCCTCTCTCTCTCTTCACTATGGCTTCTGTGTTCCTTTCTTTAGCCCTTCCTTCATGCAAGGTTTTTAATGAGCACTAGCATCCCTCCTCTCCCATGAAATAGAGAGGCTAAATCTCGCTGTTCAAGAGAAGGAGAGAGGGACGGAGAGAGGGAAGGAGAGAGGGAAGGAACAGGAGAAGAGAGGGCAAGGCGGAGAGGAGGAGGGGGGTCGGGGTGCGGTGATCACAGCTTCTATTTCCCTTAGTAAGTGTCTTCTCACCTTCGTAAATTACCAATCTTCCTCGCAGCTCTGTTTGACTTTCTTTGATGAGAAAGTTGTTTGTGCAATAACGCAATTCTTGAAAAGGAAAAGCCACTTAGGAACCTGAGGGGGTAGAGATTACGAATTTTGTACACGACAAGCTTTCATTTACTCAATCGAAATCGTGGCCTTATCAAGCCCTCTCGCCTTGTCTTTTCATAGGGGGTGTGTTCTGGGTTCTCGTCTCCAGATGCAGTCGTCCCCCCTCTGGCGTTCCGCG
>NW_019943213.1:78038-87900 GCF_002910315.2 Salvelinus sp. IW2-2015 | reverse complement strand
TTTGTTTTTATGATAAGACGGGAAGAGAGACTGAGCGTAGAACGGAGAGGACGCACACAGAGAAGAGAAGAGACCACAACAGTGAAAAGCAAGAGAGACCCAACCAGAACGACACGCCACCATAGAGTAGAGACGATCGTCACCGAAGATATTCGAGGCAGAGATGAGGAGAAGAGAGCAGAGAAGAAGCAGAAGAAAGAGAATGAGATTAGGAGAGAGAATAAAGTTTGAGAAGGGAGAGAGATCAGAAGTTCAGACAACTGTCGAAGAAACCAATCTCGCGCACTCCTTCCCTGTCCCCCTGTGATGTAAAATCCTCTCCTTCAGAGACCACGATATTGATAACTGACTGTTCACCAAGTTCTCCCCGACCCGTCACTTCCGGGATCGCCCCCCGGTTTAAGAATCGCTTCCCTTCACTGGAACACTGTTCACCAATCCCCCTCCTTCCTGTCCCCCCGATAAGAATCCTTCCGACCCTTTCAGACCACTGTCACACCAATCCCCCCTCCCTTCCTGTTCCCCCCCCCCGTAAAATATCACGTTCCACTTCAGACGAGACTGTCACCAATTCCCCCCTCCTTCCTGTCCCCCCTTAAAATCCTTCCCTTCCAACATTTCGTACTTTACTGAGGAGCAGAACAGAACTCAAGATTAGCATATGACATGACAGCTTACATTAAATCACGTCTGTGCTGTATTTGATGACATCAGGCTCTTAGCCCGGGCGTACAGATGCATGCAAATGCTTCTCCAAAACCCTCTCACTTAAATCTGCCTCATGACACGACACACCTTTGATGTGATTATTAGCCGTCTGAGAGACGTCAAGTTAGGCTTGAGTCCCAAATGGCATAAATTGGCTCCGGTCAAAAGTAGTACAATATATAGGAATTATGGTTCCATTTGGGATGCCTCCTTAAACTTCAGGCTCATCAGACGGTAGACAACAGCGAAAGGTGAGGAATACCAGCCTCTTTCAACATGGAGCCCTACGTGATGACCCGTAATGGACTGTCGTGGTGTCAGTTGCCTTGTAGCACCATTGTTTGGAACAGGGCGTCAAGGAAACTAGCATAAAGCACACATTCACCTACGCCCTATTTGGGTGTATATTGTTAGACTTTTTTTGCTTTGTTGTTGTTGTTGTTCTTCTAACATATCTCTGACCTTGAAATACACAGGGGAAAAAGCTTTGGTTTGCACATGTTCTCCACAATCACATTGGTCTGATTTCATTGAATCAAAATGGCCTTGACTTCCTATAGAACTCCTGAAGGAAGCACATGAATTTAAAAGTGGATTTGAATTGTGTAATGTTAAATGTTATTTTCATGCCGCAGTAGCAGTCAGTGTGATCACTCGTTGACAGATTGTTCACCATTTTTGGACGGTGTATCACCACAATCACACACAATCTGCTGTTTATCACACACGTCTTTTTTTAACTCGTGATTCAGTTCTTTCTTCATTTTTGGACACACATTTAAAAATCAAAGGCCTTATAAAATTATATCTCGTAATATACAAACATTTGCATTTATGTGAAGATTAACTTTTGTGCTTATTCTGTTAATTATCTTCCCATCTCTCTGTATCCATTTATGTTCCTCATTGTGATATCACGGGGGGAGACTGGGATTTCAGACACTTCTCCCCCAATTATTCCAGGTGTCACAAGGGAAGCCCCCGACTCAGCCAGCGTGTCTTGTCTGAGCACGCTGGTTTTTAATCTTAATTATAAAGCTATCATTACAGAGGAACCAACCCATGGCTGCCAGCAGCAGAACCCAGGGCTTATCTACAGCTGAATCAATCATACTACCAACTTATTGGTATCCCAAATGGAAGCCTCTTCCTTATATAGTGAACTACTTTTGACTAGGGTCCGTAGGGTAGTTAGTGCATCATATAGGGGATAGGGTGCTATTTAGGATGGATCTCTAGTTCTGCAATGGAGATCAGCCCTTCTGTCTGTCTTGTAGGTTTTTCATTTTAACACACAGACCTTCCTTTTTGACACCCTCCCTTTATATTATAGTGTATTTGAATTGTGAACCTGAAGTTCTACCTGGTAAATATACCCTGATTCTCTACCTAGTAAATATACCCTGATTCTCTAGCTAGTAAATATACCCTGATTCTCTACCTAGTAAATTTACCCCGATTCTCTACCTAGTATATATACCCTGATTCTCTACCTAGTAAATATACCCTGATTCTCTACCTAGAAAATATACCCTGATTCTCTACTAGTAAATATACCCTGATTCTCTACATAGTAAATATACCCTGATTCTCTACCTCAGTAAATATACCCTGATTCTCTACCTAGTAATATACCCTGATTCTCTACTAGTAAATATACCCTATTCTCTACCTAGTAAATATACCCTGATTCTCTACCTTTAGTAAGTTATACCCTGAATTCTCTACGTAGTAAATATACCCTGATTCTCTACATAGTAATAGAGCCCTGATTTCTATACTAGTAAATTATACCCTGATTCTCTAGCTAGTAAATATACCCTGATTCTCCAGCTAGTAAATATACCCTGATTCTCTACCTAGTAAATATACCCTGATTCTCTAACTAGTAAATATACCCCGATTCTCTACCTAGTAAATATACCCCGATTCTCTACCTATTAAATATACCCTGATTCTCTAGCTAGTAAATTTACCCTGTTTCTCTACCTAGTAAATATACCATGATTCTCTACCTAGTAAATATACCCAGATTTTCTACCTAGTCAATATACCCTGATTCTCTACAGACACCTCACAAGTCACAAGTCACCTCACAAGCTGGCAGCTTCATTAAATAGTACCCGCAAAACACCAGTCTCAACGTCAACAGTGAAGAGGCGACTCCAGGATGCTGGTCTTCTAGGCAGAGTTGCAAAGAAAAAGACACATCTCAGACTGGCCAATAAAAATACAATTTTAAGACGGGCAAAATAACACAGACACTGGACAGAGGAACTCTATCTAGCATCCCGGAGTTGCCTCTTCACTGTTGACGTTGAGACTGGTGTTTTGCGGGTACTATTTAGTGAAGCTGCCAGTAGAGGACTTGTAAGGCGTCTGTTTCTCAAACTAGATACTAATGTACTTGTCCTCTTGCTCAGTTGTGCACCGGGGCCTCCCACTCCTCTTTCTATTCTGGTTAGGGCCAGTTTTCGCTGTTCTGTGAAGGGAGTAGTACACAGCATTGTACGAGATCTTCAGTTTCTTGGAAATTTCTCGCATGGAATAGCCTTCATTTCACAGAACAAGAATAGACTGACGAGTTTCAGAAGAAAGTTCTTAGTTTCTGGCCATTTTGAGCCTGTAATCGAACCCAAAAATTCTGATGCTCCAGACACTCAACTAGTCTAAAGAAGGCCAGTTTTATTGCTTCTTTGATCAGATAAACAGTTTTCAGCTGTGCTAACATAATTGCAAAAGGTTTTTCTAATGATCAATCAGCCTTTTAAAATTATAAACTTGGATTAGCTAACACAACGTGCCATTGGAACACAGGAGCGATGGTTGCTGATAATGGACCTCTTTACGCCTATGTAGATATTCCATAAAAAAATCTGCCGTTTCTAGCTACAATAGTCCCTTACAACATTAACAATGTCGACACTGTATTTCTGATCAATTTGATGATATTGTCATGGACAATAAAATTAGCTTTTCTTTCAAAAACAAGGACATTTCTAAGTGACCCCAAACTTTTGAACGGTAGAGTATGTAGTAAACATAGATCTCTGCTAAATTTTCTCTCTAACAGACAGCATCAACAGGTGCAGAAACTCCCTAATATAGTGAGGTGAGAGAAAGAGGGAGAGAACAGAACACAAGTTTCACACTCTATTACCAGAGAGAGGAGGGTGCTGGAGGATGAACAGAATTACAAGTGTCAAGCTGTCGATATGTAACAGTCGAATTCTGCCCCTAAACTGAGAAAGTGAGAGTGGCTCAGTCTTTCTCTGCACTCAAACCGTCAGATGCTGCAGACAGAGAGAGAGACAGTTGGACGGCCAAGACAGTGAAGTCAGGCTGGCTAATTTCCTAAAAGAATGGTGGATGAGTGACACAGTGGAAGTTAGTAGCAGCTAACATCTTACAGCTGCTTCACCAAAGGACCTGATCAAAAGCCTTTCAACTTGAACACTACTCACAGTAGAGGGGAGAGAAGGAGGGTAGAGAGAGGGAGGGGAGAGATGGGAGGGTAGAGAGAGGGAGGGGAGAGAGGGAGGGGGAGAGGGAGGGTAGAGAGAGGGAGAGGAGAGATGGGAGAGGGAGAGGGAGGGAAGAGAGGGAGGGGAGAGAGGGAGAGTAGAAAGAGGGAGGGGAGAGAGGGAGGTAGAGAGAGGGGGAGAGGGACAGAGAGGGAAAGAGAACGAGAGACAGAGGGAGAGAATGAGAGAAAGAGAGGGAGAGAGAGAGAGAGAGGTCTATACAGAAAGAGAGAGACAGAGATGGCGAGAAAGAGAGGGCCTTACCATGACTTCTGCCTCTCTCTCTCTGTCTCTCTCTGTCTCTCTCTGCCAGGAGGCTTGTTTTATCCTGAAGGCAGTTTTATGTTTACATTTTATGTGCCAATTAATGAGGTGCTTTGTAATATATGTGGAGAGAGCCCCTATCAGAGCAAACTACTTAGAGATGGACTGATGTGTGGTTAAGCTTCGCTGCTGATGGACTGCACAACGTTCAATTGCAGTAAGCAAAGTGTGTGTGTGTGTGTGTGTGTTTGGTTGTGAGGGCAGCAAACACACATAAATGTGACCATGCAGTAAAGGAGAGAGAATTATAAATGAACTTGCCTTGGAGTCTAAATATTTTATTACGGACATTGCAGCTGACATTCATTTTGTAAGTCTTGTGAAGTCCGGCATTATGGCATCCATCTTTAATTTGACCAAAAAGGGGGATGAGAGACTTTTCCAAATTTAAAGATAGTGGACAAAATGTGGTAGCACCAGGGATAGTCAATGTTTGCCGCAACCTGGAACCCATGTTTTCTGTGATTTGGTGAGGTTGGACACAGGTGCAGAGAAGAGACCAGACGAGGAATCAGTTGTTAAGGAAAAACATACATACTTTACTGAGAAACAGTAGCCGCAGGATCACAGTACAACTAGAAGAAGAAAAAAACACTATGTCTTGAAAACTCACTCGGGAAACGAACGCACACGGTAAACAACTCAAGCTTCTGCAAACGACAACAACAAAAAAACACACCTCTTTTAACAGGGAAATCATAATAAGTAAATAGGACATACCTAAGCGTTGTTAATGTCTCTAGGACGGTCTCTACCGCCCTCTGGTGACAGGTGGAACCATGACCGTTCTCTGGTAGTATTGATTATCATTATCAATGGAGATATGTTTGTGATGATGAGTTATTAGTGATATAAAAAATAATCCGTATGGTGGAAATTCAGCGTTACAGTGCCATCGAAATTTAAAGGCAATGTTCCCACGTTAGAGGCGACTGCATTCAAGGTGAACACTGCAGATGTGGGATCAATAGGAAATGGCCTTTTATATTTCTATCATGTTTTATGTAACCCTTCAGTGACCCAGACTGAACAGAGCCCTTAGGTCTATTAAAATACACTGCTTAAAATCAGATAGATTTTTTTTGGTTTCGGGATGATTTTCCACATGCAAATAAAAAGTACTAAGTTAAGGTATCTCTCTCTATAAGTCATACTTTTCAAAAGTTTAATTTATATATTAAATTATATTATATTTCATAAGATAAAATTATAGACAGCACCTTTGAAGATGTCATTTCTTTTTTGACATGAGCCTTGTGAAGAAGGTTTTAAAATAAAAAAACTTTTATTAAAAAGAGTCTGTATTCTTTTGGCCACGTTGTGATTGATATATCTTACGTCTTATGTCTTAAAGTCCACGGAAAGAGAAGCTCTGAGAGCCAGAGCAGATGAATGGATAAACATATTCAAATGTATAATATCATTTCCATTTTAAAAAGGTATAGTGCAGGTATCACTATCCTCAGGAGTGCCCATAGAAATACTCCACCTTCTTACGGTATAGTACTTTGCGAATCAAGTCTGGGGTGGTGGGGGGGGGGGGGGGGGATCAGAAAACACAGAGGATTCTGTCAGGATCAAAGGTCAAATGTTTTAACATGCAAAACCCCTGGAAAACCAGGCCTGATCTTTGTTGCTGTCTGGTAGATGTTCAAAGCCCAGCTTTAATGTGGTAGAAAAAAGGATCTAATTCTCTTTAAAATATGTAAAGAACCATACGATTACATTACACCAAAGACTACATTATTTATCTCCATGAAAAAGGGGTTTATCATTTCAATAGTCTTATTTCCAGATGTTTAAAACCTCAAGAGAGAGGCCTTGGAGAGTGCAGTGAGTGTACGGTAAACATGGACACTACAGTAGCTTCCCCTAAAACTGTAACGTTTGCATTCATATTACATTACGGGATCTATCAGACTGATCACGTGCATCTTAGATTGCTCAGAGTACAACCAATGAGCTAATGGACGCTTTCACAACTTCTTGTAGATAAAAAAAATAAAAAATTCAATAAATGAAAGCACAGTACACCATTGGTTAACGAAACTTGGCCTTGGTAAATATTCTTTCCTATTTCTCCTTCTTTGGTTCAGTAACAGATGAGGTATTTATTTACATTTCAGGAGTCTTAAGCAGCAGAAGAATACGAGGGAAAAGCTTTTAACAAGGTATACACAACCCATGTTTCATTAGCTTCTAAGACCTGAAGAGCCTTTTCTCTCCCGCTCTCATTCTCATTCTTTTTTTTCTTTTTTTTCTATTTCACTAACAGCCATCACAAAACGTGGTCTGGTATGCAACGGCTAATTCATCCTTGCTTGCGTCCCAACGACGTCCGCTATTACCCTACGTAGTGCACTACTTTTGACCAGAGCCCACAGGCCCCGGTCAAAAGTAGTGCACTATATACAGAGGGAAACAGGGTGGCGTTTGGGACAGGGTCCCAATGTATGATATCCTGTCATCTCCTCATTTGTCTCCCGGTGTTTCTAATCTAGGATAATCCCAGTCAAATCCTTTGATTGTATGTTTGGGTCCGCTCCATCTCTAAAGAAGCTATTTAATGGGTTTCATGGCACTTGGTGTAAAGTCATTTATCTAGCGTGATGGCTGCCGAACAATGCTTGTTTTAATAAGAGCAGGGAGCAGCTCTTCGCGAAAAGTAGAAAGACGTGCCATTTAATTAGATAAAGTGAAGACCATCCCAAATTCTTCAAGTGATCAAATGTTTTTCCTTTCCTGGGATATGAGGAATTTTCTGTATGGTGGAAGGACTTATACATTTGTTTGAGGAAGTATTCTGTCCTCTTGCTCTTTTCCTACCATGCCACTCTTCTTACTGTTTATTCAAATGAAGAATAATATGACAGGTTTATTATTTAGTGTAAGTGTTATTTATAATAAGAGTTATTACGTAAAGGGAGGGATGACTTTTAGAGTTGGCACGGTCTTGGTGTTGCGATGACAGGCTGCACACATTTCACAGATGGTAGTGGAAAACAATGTGTCTGTCTGTCGAATACAGTACAGGTCCCTCCGTTCTCCCTCGTTCTCCTCCCTGTTGAATACAGTACAGGTCCCTCTGTTCTCCCTCGTTCTCCTCCCTGTCAAATACAGTACAGGTCCCTCCGTTCTCCCTCGTGCTCCTCCCTGTTGAATACAGTACAGGTCCTTCCGTTCTCCCTCACTCTCCTCCCTGTTGAATACAGTACAGGTCCTTCCGTTCTCTCTCATTCTCCCCTCCCTGTCAAATACAGTACAGGTCCCTCGTTCTCCCTCATTCTCCTCCTGTTGATACAGTACAGGTCCGCCGTTCTCCCTCGTTCTCATCCCTGTTGAATACAATACAGGTCCCGTCGTTCTCCCTCGTTCTCCTCCCTGTTGAATACAGTACAGGTCCCGTCGTTCTCCTCGTTCTCCTCCCTGTTGAATACAGTACAGGTCCTTCCGTTCTCCCTGTTCTCCTCCCTGTTGAATACAGTACAGGTCCCGCCGTTCTCCTCCGTTCTCCCGTTCTCCTCCTGTTGAATACAGTACAGGTCCTTCCGTTCTCCGCCGTTCTCCTCCGTTCTCCTCCATTCTCCTCTCTGTTGATAGGGAGATGGATTCCCGACACTCTTGACACATTGACTGTTGCTTTGCATTCTATGTGGTTGTCAAGACAACAATGCAATACATTTTACGTGGTTGTCAAGACGATAATACAATACATTCTACGTGATTGTTAAGACGATAAACAATACATTCTATGTGGTTGTTAAGACGATAAACAATACATTCATGTGGTTGTCAAGACGATAAACAATACATTCTATGTGGTTGTCAAGACGAAATACAATCATAAAAAGAACGTTCTGATAACATTTAGAAACAAACTTCTTTACTCCCACAGTCCGTACTCACTTCCCCATAAACAAACACGTTAAATGGGAATTTCATTTATGCAGTTGATTAACATTTCAATTGATGTTACATAGATGATTGAAAAGCTGTAGTGTCTATCTCTCTGAGTTTTTTTTACAGTACCTGCGTGTGGAGCGAAATCATGCCAACCTGGCTTGTGCCAAACCTTGTCACAGAACGCAATGTGTTAGCCAAACACTATGACAGCCTCACAGATGGGCCTGATTTTGCAGATACAGTATATGCTGGGTTTAAAATGTACACTTTGTCACAGAATCAGCACAGACATGCACAGGAGGGTACAGTTATAAACGCTGCTCTTACAGTTATAACACTGCTCTGACAGTATAACTGCTTGACAGTTATAACACTGCTCTTACAGTTATAACACTGCTCTTACAGTTATAAACTGCTCTTACAGTTATAACACTGCTCGTACAGTTTATAACACTGCTCTTACAGTTTAACATGCTCTAAGTTATAACGCTGCTCGTACAGTTATAACACTGCTCTTACAGTTATAACACAGCTCTTACAGTTATACCACTGCTCTTACAGTTATAACGCTGCTCGTACAGTTATAACACTGCTCTTACAGTTATAACACTGCCTCTTACAGTTATAACACAGCTCTTACAGTTATAACACTGCTCTTACAGTTATAACACTGCTCTACATTATAACACTGCTCTTACAGTTATAACACAGCTCTTACAGTTATAACACTGCTTTACAGTTTAAACACGCTCTTACAGTTATAACACTGCTCTTACAGTTATTACACTGCTCGTGCAGTTATACACTGCTCTTAGTTATAAACTGCTCTTACAGTTATAACACTGCTCTAACAGTTATAATGCCGCTCCTAGTTATAACACTGCTCCTACAGTTATAACACTGCTCTTACAGTTAAACACTGCTCTACAGTTATAATGCCGCTCTTAGTTATAACACTGCTCTAACAGTTATAATGCCGCTCTTAGTTATAACACTGCTCCTACAGTTATAAACACTGCTCTTACAGTTATAACACTGCTCGTACAGTTATACACTGCTCGTACAGTTATAACACTGCTCTTACAGTTATAACACAGCTCTTACAGTTATAACACTGCTCTTACAGTTATTACACTGCTCGTGCAGTTATAACACTGCTCTAGTTATAACACTGCTCTTACAGTTATAACACTGCTCTTACAGTTATAATACCGCTCTTAGTTATAACGCTGCTCATACAGTTATAACACTGCTCGTGCAGCTGTAACACTGCTCTTACAGTTATACAGTTATAACCCTGCTCTTACAGTTTATACACTGCTCTTACAGTTATAACACTGCTCTTACAGTTGTAATGCCGCTCTTAGTTATAACACTGCCTCTTACAGTTATAACACTGCTTC
>NW_019943213.1:63188-73668 GCF_002910315.2 Salvelinus sp. IW2-2015 | reverse complement strand
TACAGGTCCCGTCGTTCTCCCTCGTTCTCCTCCCTGTTGAATACAGTACAGGTCCTTCCGTTCTCCCTCGTTCTCCTCCCTGTTGAATACAGTACAGGTCCCGCCGTTCTCCTCCGTTCTCCCTCGTTCTCCTCCCTGTTGAATACAGTACAGGTCCTTCCGTTCTCCGCCGTTCTCCTCCGTTCTCCTCCATTCTCCTCTCTGTTGATAGGGAGATGGATTCCCGACACTCTTGACACATTGACTGTTGCTTTGCATTCTATGTGGTTGTCAAGACAACAATGCAATACATTTTACGTGGTTGTCAAGACGATAATACAATACATTCTACGTGATTGTTAAGACGATAAACAATACATTCTATGTGGTTGTTAAGACGATAAACAATACATTCTATGTGGTTGTCAAGACGATAAACAATACATTCTATGTGGTTGTCAAGACGATAATACAATCATAAAAAGAACGTTCTGATAACATTTAGAAACAAACTTCTTTACTCCCACAGTCCGTACTCACTTCCCTCATAAACAAACACGTTTAATGGGAATTTCATTTATGCAGTTGATTAACATTTCAATTGATGTTACATAGATGATTGAAAAGCTGTAGTGTCTCATCTCTCTGAGTTTTTTTTACAGTACCTGCGTGTGGAGCGAAATCATGCCAACCTGGCTTGTGCCAAACCTTGTCACAGAACGCAATGTGTTAGCCAAACACTATGACAGCCTCACAGATGGGCCTGATTTTGCAGATACAGTATATGCTGGGTTTAAAATGTACACTTTGTCACAGAATCAGCACAGACATGCACAGGAGGGTACAGTTATAAACGCTGCTCTTACAGTTATAACACTGCTCTGACAGTTATAACACTGCTCTGAGACGAGCCGAGGAGGGACATGCATTGCCGGACGTAAGAACCACTAGAGAAAGAAGGAGTGAGAGACCGAGACGAGAGGTATCTATACAAGAGAATACATGGATGGCGAAGAAGAGAGGCCCTTGACCCAGACTTCTGCCTCATGCTCTCTCTTGTCTCCTCTCTGTCTCCTCTCCCCAGAGGCTTGTTTTATCACTTGAAGTCAGTGTTTATGTTTACATTTTATGTGCCCCAATAATGAGGTGCTTTGTCATATATGGAGAGAGCCCCTATTCAGAGCAAACACTACTTAAGATGACTGACGAGGTGTAGTGGTAAGCTTCGCTGCTGATGGACTGCACAACGTTCAATTGCAGTAAGCAAAGTGTGTGTGTATGTGTGTGTTTGTTGTGGGGCCTAGCTGTGAAGGCAGGCACAACACCAAAATGTGACCATGCAGTATAAGGAGAGAAATCTATAAATGAACGTGCCTGGAGTCTAAATATTTTATTACGGACATTGCAGCTGACACATTCATTTGTAAGTCTTGTGAAGTCCGGCATTATGCGCATCCATCTTTAATTTGACCAAAAAGGGATGAGAGACTTTCCAAATTTAAAGATAGTGGACAAAATGTGTGTTAGCACCAGGGATAGCAATGTTTGTGCCGCAACCTTGGAACCCATGTTTTCTGTGATTTGGTTGAGGTTGACACTGGCAGAGAAGAAGACCAGACGAAGAATCATTGTTAAGGAAAAACATACATACTTTACTGAGGAAAACAGTAGCCGCAGGATCACGAGTACAACAGAAGAAGAAAAAAACACTATGTCTTGAAAACTCCACTCGGGAAAACGAACGCCACACGGTAAACAACCTCAAGCTTCTGCAAACGACAACAAACAAAAAACACACCTCTTTTAACAGGAATCATCATAATAAGTAAATAGGACATACCTAAGCGTTGTTAATGTCTCTAGGACGCGGTCTCTACCGCCCTCTTGTGTGACAGGTGGAACCATGACCGTTCTCTGTAGTATTGATTATCATTATCCAATGGAGATATTGTTTGTGATGATGAGTTATTAGTGATATTAAAAAATAATCCGTATTATGGTGAAGAATTCAGCGTTACAGTGCCATCGAAATTTAAAGCAATGTTCCCACGTAGAGGCGACTGCATTCAAGGTGAACACTGCAGATGTGGATCAATAGGAAATGGCCTTTTATATTTCTATCATGTTTTATTGTAACCCTTCAGTGACCCAGACTGAACAGAGCCCTTAGGGTCTATTAAAATACACTGCTTAAAATCAGATAGATTTTTTTGGTTTCGGGATGATTTTCCACATGCAAATAAAAAGTACTAAGTTAAGGTATCTCTCTCTATAAGTCATACTTTTCAAAAGTTAATTATTATTTAAATTATATTATATTCATAAGATAAAATTATAGACAGCACCTTTGAAGATGTCATTTCTTTTTGACATGAGCCTTGTGAAGAAGGTTTTAAAATAAAAAAACTTTTATTAAAAAGAGTCTGTATCTTTTGCCACGTTGTGGATTGATATATCTTACGTTCTTATGTCTTAAAGTCCACGGAAAGAGAAGCTCTGAAGCCAGAGCAGATGAATGGATAAACATATCAAAATGTATAATATCATTTCCATTTTAAAAAGGTATAGTGCAGGTATCACTATCCTCAGGAGTGCCCATAGAAATACTCCACTTCTTACGGTATAGACTTTGCGAATCAAGTCTGGGTGGTGGGGGGGGGGGATCAGAAAACACAGAGGATTCTGTCAGGATCAAAGGGTCAAATGTTTAACATGCGCAAACCCCTGGAAAACCAGGCCTGATCTTTGTTGCTGGTCTGGTAGATGTTCAAAGCCCAGCTTTATGTGGAGAAAAAAGGACTCTAATTCTCTTTTAAATATGTAAAAGAACCATCACGATTACATTACACCAAAGACCACATTATTTATCTCCATGAAAAAGGGTTTATCATTTCAATAGTCTTATTTCCAGATGTTTAAAACCTCAAGAGAGAGGCTTGGAGAGTGCAGTGAGTGTACGGTAAACATGGACACTACAGTAGCTTCCCCTAAAACTGTAACGTTTGCATCATATACATACGGATCTATCAGACTGATCACGTGCATCTTAGATTGCTCAGAGTACAACCAATGAGCTAATGACGCTTTCACAACTTCTTGTAGATAAAAAAAATAAAAAATTCAATAAATGAAAGCACAGTACACCAATTGTGTTAACGAAACTGCCTTGGTTATAATATTCTTTCCTATTTCTCCTTCTTTGGTTCAGTAACAGATGAGGTATTTATTTACATTTCAGGAGTCTTAAGCAGCAGAAGAATACGCAGGGAAAAGCTTTAACAAGGTATAACCAACCCATGTTTCATTAGCTTCTAAGACCTGAAGAGCCTTTTCTCTCCCGCTCTCATTCTCATCTTTTTTTTCTTTTTTTTCTATTTCACTAACAGCCATCACAAAACGTGTCTGGTATGCAACGGCTATTCATCTTGCTTGCGTCCCAACGACGTCCGCTATTACCCTACGTAGTGCACTACTTTTGACCAGAGCCCACAGGCCCCGGTCAAAAGTAGTGCACTATATACAGAGGAAACAGGGTGGTGCGTTTGGGACAGGGTCCCAATGTATGATATCCTGTCATCTCCTCATTTGTCTCCCGGTGTTCTCAATCTAGATAAACCCAGTCAAATCCTTGATTGTATGTTTGGGTCCGCTCCATCTCTAAAAGAAAACTATTATAATGGGTTTCATGGACTTGGTGTAAAGTCATTATCTAGCGATGGCTGCCCGAACAATGCTTGTTTAATAAGAGCAGGGAGCAGCTCTTCGGCGAAAGAAGTAGAAAGACAGATGCAATATATACAATAACTAGGATAAAGTCAAGACCCATCCATAATTTCTTCATATTGTGATCAAATGTTATCTATCCTTTCCTGGGCTGGAATTTCTATGACAATTGTGTCTGCTATGGTATGTAAAGTTTTTGCGATGCTAGAGCGACGCTATTGACTAACATTTTAGTTTGGCAGGGAGTAAGCTAGTTCGTGTCCTCTGGCTCTTTTACCTACAACATGACCCACTCATTTCATTACTGTATTATTTCAAAATGAAGGAATAATTAATTGACAGGACTTACATAATATAATTAGTGATAAAGCTAGATAAGTATGATATAATAGAGTAGTATAACGTATATAAGAGGAGGAAAGAGAACTATTATATAAATTAAGCGACTACATAACGGTCAATTGTTATGTTGCCCACAAAGACAATGACGAGAGCTGACAACAATCAACAGAATCAGGATATAGTGGAAAACACAATAGTGTCTGTCTGGTTACCGAATGTATCAGGTACAGGTCCCTCCTCGCCCTCGTTAATGTCGATGCCTACAATAACCTGATAGATCTTTACCAGCAGTACGGTTCCCTCTGTTCCTCCCTCGTTCTCCTCCGTGTCAAATTACCAGTACAGGATCCCTTCCGTCTACTTCCCTCGTGCTCCTCCCTTGTTGAATACAAGACAGGTCCTTTCCGTTCCGCCTCACCTCTCCTTCCCTGATGATACAGTTACAGAGTTCCATTCCGTTACTCTCTAATTCTCCTATCCCTGAATTCAATAACAGACAGGTCCCTCCGTCTCTCCACTCATACTATCCTCCCTGTTTGAATACAGATACAGGGTTCCCGGCGATTCTCCACTCAATATATTCTTATAATCCCTTGTATGAATAAATAACGGATCCCGATCGTTCATAACCCTCGTATCTTAAAACCACTCCCTGATATGAAATACCAGATACAAGGAGATCCCGTCAGTATCTCCCCGATGTCTAAACATTACACTCCCTGTTCTGAATACAGTACACGGTCCTTCTCCGATCGATCTCCCTCGTAGCTCCTCACACTGAATAAATGATACACGTAACAGGCCGACCAGAGATTTCTACCTAACCAGATTCTACCCATCAGATCTCCTGCCACTGAATGATACTAACAGATCCATTCTCGTTTCCGCATTCTACCTCTCGTTCTCCATCCATATCATCATCTCTGATTAATAGAGAAGAGATGAGGACTTAACCCGAACTCATAACAAACAATAAGAATGTTGAGACATTATACATATCCTATAATCAGATCTGGATGTCAACAGAACACAGCATGCAATACAATAATCTACGTAGGATGTCAAACGAATATGTAACAATACAATATATACGCTAACTGATTAAGACGATACACAAAAATCATTGACATAATAAGTGAAGATAGAGATCTAAAACGATACAGCCCATAACGAAGACTGACGATACATATCTAATAGATGAGATAATATTCAGAAGACACAATCTTGACTCTATATAAAGACTATAGTTGGTACGACGTAAATAATAACATAATTCTAAAAATCAGATTACTACGTTAACACATATATAAGAACACAAACACTTTCGGTTATACTCACCACCTACAAGCGTCCAGTTACTCACTATCCCCTCATAAAACAACACGATATTACAATGAGAAGAATTTCATTTATCAGTTTGAATTCTCATATGATGATTTCATAGTATGATTCGAAAAGCTGTCAGTTCTGTCGTCTCTTCTTTCTGCAGTCTCCACTTCTTTAGCTAGTCAGCCTCGCGTGGCGAGCGAAATCATTGCTTCAACGCCTGGTTGCTGACCAAGACTTTGTCCACAGAACGCCAACTGGTCGTTACAGTTCGACCATATACATAATCGACAGCCTTTCGCACCAGACTGGCGTCCGTCTCTGATCTTTGTCACGCTCCACTTCACAGATATTATGCTGGTCGTTTAATACTACATTTGTCACACAATCTAGCACAGACATGTCAATCACGGAGCCAGGTTACAGTTATAACAGCGCTGCTCTACTACAGCCCTTCTACTAACATGCTCGTGACATCATAACAGCTTCTGACAGTCCAGGAACACTGTCTCTACAGCTTATATAAGAACCACTGGACGTCCTATACGAGGTTGTATTACCATCTGCTCTGTACAGTGATAACACCATGCTGGCTGTGACAGTCTGCCTATAAATCACTGACAGCCCATTTACAGTCTATCTATAACATCGGGCTCTCAGCAGTGCTGTATAACGGCGCGTGCTTCGTACATGTTTTATAAGCACTCTGCTGAACAGTACGTATAAACACAGGCTCTTACCATTCGTCGTTATATTACCTACTGGCCTCTTACAGTATTGATAACGCTGCTACGTTACAGTCATAACATGCTTGTACAGTTATAGACACTGCCTCTTACTAGTTATACGACAGCTGCTTTACAGTTTTATAACACTGCTCTTACAGTCTTACAACCCACTGCTCCTACAGTTATGAACACTGTCTTCTTGTACACGTTATAAGCACGAGCTCTTCACAGTTATTAAACACCTGCTCTTCACCTAGTTTAATAATCACAGCTCTTACAGTTTGTTAATAAACACCTGCTCCTTACAGTTCTAAGTCTAACATGCCTCAGTGGTGCCTAGTCAGATATAGACCACTCTCTTAGCGATAAACATGCACTCTTACAGTTCATAACACTTGCTTCTAAACAGTATATGATTGGTCCGCCTTCCCCCAGTTATAACATCTGCTCCTACAGTTACGCCCTTGAACACTCTCTCTTGTACAGTTTATTAACGTACTGCTCTTTACAGTTATTAACATGCGCGCTCTTAGTTATAACACTCTCTAAGCAGTTTATAAATTGCCCGCTCTTAGTGTATAAACTACCTGCTCCTACAGTTTTATAACACTTCTGCTACCAGCGCATCTATACACACTGTGCTCGTACTCAGGGTCTGATCTTACTAACTCCACTGCTGTGTCGTAACCAGTCATAAGCACTCGCCTCTTACAGTTATAACAACAGCCTCTTACTTAGTGTCTATAACATGCTCCCTTGAGCAGTGTATTTAGCAGGCTTCGTGCATTTATAACACTGCTCTTAGTTATAACATCTGCTCTTACAGTTTATAAAAAACCCACCGGGCCCCTTTGTCTTACAAGTTATTAATCTGACCGCTCTTAGTTATAACGCTGCTCAATTACAGTTTATAACACTGCCTGTTGCAGCCTTAAACACCTGCTCTTACAGTTATACAGTTAGTAAACCCTTGCTTCTACGTGGTATCAAAAACACTGCCTTCTTACCAGGTAATTATAACACTTGCTCGTACCAGTTGTAAAATGCCGCTCTTATTATAACACATGCTGCTTACCAGTTATACACCAACTGCTCTTACAGTTATACACTGCTCCTGAACAGTTCTATAATGCCGCTCCAGTTATAACACTGCTCCTACAGTTAAAGACAACTCTCTTACAGTTATAACACTGCTCTTACAGTTTTATACACTGCTCGCTTTACACTGCTTGTGTATAACATCTGCTCTACAGTTATAACACTGCTTACTTTACATCGTCTATACAGTATCAGTTACCTGCTCGTGCTAGGATAACGACTGCTCTTACGAACAGTAGTACCCTGAAGGTGACCTGCTCTTCATGTTATAAACTCTGCACGTTTAATGCTCGCTAAGTTAAACACTGCTCTTACAGTGTTATAACACTGTCTACGTACATGTCTCAGTGAACCTCCTATACACTGCTCCTACAGTTATAACACTAGCTCTTACAGTTATAACACGGCTTCTGTACAGTTATAACACTGCTCCGTCGGTTACGGACTGCCAGTATAAACACTGCTCTTACATAAAGCGCCTTATAACACGCATGCTACATTATGCTCAGTTATAACACTGTCTACTTAACTGTCTACAGTGGGGGTATGAGACGGACTGCTGGCGTACAGTTATAACACTGCTCGTACAGTTTAGACACGGCTGTGTCTATACACGCTGGTAGTATAGCACTGCTCTTACAGTTATAACATGCTCTTACAGGATTATAACACAGCTCTTCTACAGTTATAACACTGACTCGTACAGTTATAATGCGCGCGTACCTCTTACAGTGTATAACACTGCCTTAGTTCATGCTTTACAGTTCAGCTCTTAGCTATTAACATGCTCGTAGCAGTTATAACACATGCTCTTACAGTTAAATGAACCTGCTCCTTTAAGTTATAACTCCTACGTACCCCGTCTTACAGTATATAACACACTGTCGTTACAGGTTTAACACTGCTCTTACAGTTAATAACCTGCTTCTTAAAGCTTATAAAACTGCTGCAGCTAATGCTAACAGTTACATATAACACACTTGTTCTACAGGTTATAACCACTGCTCTGACAGTCTTAACACTGCTCGTCGTATTTACTTTCGACAGTTATAACCTGCTCTTACAGTTGTTCTACAGTTATAACCTCTGCTACATTAACAGTTATAACGGCTTACAATCACTGCTCTGACAGTTAAACACTGCTCTGAAGTTATAACCACTGCTCTGACAGTATATAACACTGCTCTGACATTATCATAACACTCTCTTACAGTTATAACCGCTGCTGTTACAGTTATAAACCTGCTCTGACAGTCTATAACCCTGCTTCTTACAAGTTATAACCACTGCTCTTACAGTTAGACACCGCTCTTACAGTGTATAACCACTGCTCTGAGCAGTTATAACATGCGCTCGTGCAGTTATAACTCTGCTCTCATATTACAGTGCTCTTTAAGTATAACACTGCCTTCATATACGTTACTGGTAGTTATACACTCCTGACAGTCGTGACACTGCTTTACAGTTCATACCATTGCAATTGGATAGTTAAACCCTGCTCTTACAGTTAATAACACTGCTCTGACAGGTAAACACTGACTCTGACAGTATATAACACTGCTGGCGTATCTGCTCTACAGTCTATAACATTTCGTAGAACTGTTCGTTAGACATGGTCATTAACAACACATGCTCTTACAGTTATAACACTGCTCTTATAGCTATAACAGCTGCTCTTCGTACCTCGCAGTTATAACACTGCTCGTGCAGTGTTATAACACTGCTCTTGACAGTTATAACACTGCTCTTACAGTTATAACCCTGCTCTACAGTTATACAGTTATAACCACTGCTCTTACAGTTATAACACTGCTCTTACAGTTAATATACCCTGCTCTTACAGTTTTACCGCTTGAAGAACTTATAACAAGTCTGCGTCTGACAGTTTAACACTGCTCTGTACAGTTATAACATTGTTCTTTTTTTTCGTTATACAGTTATAACCCCTGCTCTACAGTTATAACACTTGCTCCTTGTACAGTTAAACACTGCTCCTTACGTTATTAAAACACTGCTCCTACAGTTATCAACGCTGCTCTTACAGTCTTATAACACTGCTCTTACAGTGGAAACACTGCTCGTGCAGTTATAACACTGCTCTCTCAGAGTTTAAACACTTCTCTGCACAGTATATAACACTGCTCGTGCAGTTATAAACACTACTCTTACAGTTCATAACACTCGGCGTTTACAGTGGTATGAACACGCTCTTTACAGCTATATAACCGGCTGCTCTTACAAGGTTATACAGTTATATATCCCCTGCTCATTACAGTCATTATAACACTGCTCTGACAGTTATTAACACTTGCTCTGACAGTTAGAACGACTTGCCTCGACAGTTATGAACACTTGCTCTGGACAGTTTAAACTCTGCGGTCTTACAGTATATAACCCTGCTCTTACAAGTTATTAAACCTGCTCTGAACAGTTTAACCCTCTACTACTTAACCTGCTCTTATCAGTTATAACTAGCGCTCTTATCATATTAATCACTGTCACTGTGACAGTTATAACACTTGCTCTGCCAGATAGTAAACACTGCTCGTCAGTTATACACTGTCTTACTTATTACACTGTCTAAGTCAAACACGCTCTTACAGGTACTAAACCCATGCTCGTTACAGTTAATTACCCCAGTTCATAACCCTCGCTTTACAGAGATAACAGTCTCTGCAGTTATAACACTGTCTGAGCAGTTATAACAACTGATACGCTGACAGGTTACTATCACCCTGCCTACATTCATAACACTGGCTCTTACAGTTATAACACTATGCTAACATCTACAGTTATAAATCACTGCCTCGTGCAGTCTAATAACAACTGCTCTTACATTAACACTGCTCTAGCGTTACTACTACCTGCTCGTTACAGTTATAACACTGCTTTTACTACGTAGTTATAACCCTGCTTTACAGTTATACAGTTCATAACACACTGCTCTGACAGTACCTATAACACTGCTGCTTGACAGTCTATTAACACTGCCTTACAGTTATCAACCTGCCTTACAGGATACAGCTTGATAACACTGCTCTGACAGTTATAACACTGCTCTTACCAGTTAAACACGCTCTTCACATTATAACCCCTGCGTTTACAAGTTATAACACTGCCCTGCCTCAGTTATCTAAGCACTGCTCCTACAGTATAGAACCCTGCGTCTCGTACAGTTAGAACGCTGCTCTTACAGTTGATAACACATGCTCTTACAGAGGCCTATAATGTGCCGCGCTCTTAAGTTATAACACTTCTCCCTTACAGTTCATAACGCTGCCTCC
>NW_019943213.1:60521-63163 GCF_002910315.2 Salvelinus sp. IW2-2015 | reverse complement strand
TTACAGTTATAACACTGGCTCTTACAGTTATAACACTGCTCTTACAGTTATAAACCTGCTCGACATATATAACACTGCTCTTACATTATATAACACTGCTCTTACAGTTATAACGCCTGCTCGTACAGTTATAACACTGCTCTTACAGTTATAACACAGCTCTACAGTTATACCACTGCTCTTACAGTTAATAACGCTGCTCGTACAGTTATAACACTGCTCTTACAGTTATAACACTGCTCTTACAGTTATAAACACAGCTCTTACAGTTATAACACACTGCTCTTACATTATAACACTGCTCCTACAGTTATAACACTGCTCTTACAGTTATAACACAGCTCTTACAGTATAAACACTGCTCTTACAGTTATAACACAGCTCTTACAGTTATAAACACTGCTCTTACAGTTATTACACTGCTCGTGCAGTTATAACACTGCTCTTAGTTATAACACTGCTCTTACAGTTATAACACTGCTCTAACAGTTATAATGCCGCTCCTAGTTATAACACTGCTCCTACAGTTATAACACTGCCTTACAGTTATAACATGCTCTTACAGTTATAATGCCGCTCTTAGTTATAACACTGCTCTAACATTATAATGCCGCTCTTAGTTATAACACTGTCCTACATCTATAACACTGTATCTCTTACATTATAACACTGCTCGTACAGTATAACACTGCTCGTACAGTTATAACACTGCTCTTACAGTTATAACACAGCTCTTACAGTTATAACACTGCTCTACAGTTATTACACTGCTCGTGCAGTTATAACACTGCTCTTAGTTATAACACTGCTCTTACAGTTATAACACTGCTCTTACATTATAATACCGCTCTTAGTTATAACGCTGCTCATACAGTTATAACACTGCTCGTGCAGCTGTAACACTGCTCTTACAGTTATACAGTTATAACCCTGCTCTTACAGTTATAACACTGCTCTTACAGTTATAACACTGCTCTTACAGTTGTAATGGCCGCTCTTAGTTATAACACTGCTTCTTACAGTTATAACACTGCTTACAGTTATAACACTGCTCTTACAGTTATAACACTGCTCCTACAGTTATAATGCCACTCGTCACATTCAGACACACATACAAAATATATATGTTCGATTTTCGATGCTACGGTAGTTTAGCAATTTTTTAGTTTTGAAAATGAATATGAATATTTTTGAATTTGAGTCAATCGTGGCTTTGTACGAGCTAGGCCTACTGGTACCTTTTTTCTTGTGAGACGGTCTGGTCGGCCTGTCCATCTTACTGCAAGGTCTGCATCCCAAATGTTACTCTACACCCTATGTAGTGCACTACTTTCTGGTAAAAAAGAAGTGCACGAAGGAATAGGGTGCCATTTGTGACCCATCCAAAGTCAGTACATCAATTTTCTGCTCATGTTTCAATAGATTTAATCTGTCATACAACCTTGAAATTAGAAGTGAGGCACCATCACTCAAAACGGAACACTTTGTCATGAGGTTCTTGACCGTCCGTTATTGGATAGTCTTTACATTTCATGACCAATTTTTGGCTTTTACGGGACAAGAGTATTGCTTGCTTAAGTGGCGTATCATTGTAATTACATTGTAATTGAGTGTCGAAACCTTCAAGATGGAGAAGTAGCTTCAGGAAAGAAACTGACAGTCAGACAGACTGACAGTCAGACAGTTTGATAGTCAGACAGACACAGACAGACAGACAGTTTGATAGACAGACAGTCAGAATAGACAGACAGACAGACAGTGTGATAGACAGTTTGATAGGCTGTCAGTTAGACAGTTTTATAGACAGACAGTTTGATAGACAGACAGACAGACAGACAGACAGACAGACAGACAGACAGACAGACAGACAGACAGACAGACAGACAGACAGACAGTTTGATAGACAGTTTACTTTATTTTCTTAAAACTGCATTCTTGGTCATAGTGTTGTAACAAAGTATTTCACGGTAAAGTCTACACCTGTTGTACTTGGCGCATGTGATTTTTTTATTTTATTTATCCGTTATTTTACCAGGTAAGTTGACTGAGAACACGTTCTCATTTACAGCAATGACCTGGGGAATAGTTACAGGGGAGAGGAGGGGGATGAAAGAGACAATTGTCTGAACTAGGGATTAGTTAGTGACGTGAATGGTTTGAGGGCCAGATTGGGAATTGAGCCAGGACACCAGGGTTAACACCCCTACTCTTACATCAGTGCCATGGATCTTTAATGACCTCAGAGAGAGTCAGGACACCCATTTAATGTCCCATCCGAAAGACGATACCATGTTACCAGGGGAGTGTCCCCATCACTGCCCTGGCGGCATGTGGGATATTTTTAGACCAGAGAAAGAGTGATCCTACTGCCCTTCAACACCACTTCCAGGCGGATCTGGTCTCTCATCCAGGGACTGACCAGGGACCAACTCTGCTTAGCTTGCAGAAGCAAGCCAGCAGTGGTATGCAGTGCGTGGTTATGCTGCTGGCTGCAGACAGACAGACAATTTGAACTACTTTCATGTAAGACCCAAGGCAACGGACTGGGATGAAGTAACAATGTTTAATTAGAGCACACAGGGGCAGGTCAAACGAAGAGATCCAGCAGGCAGGGGTTGATAATCCAGAGTGGTGGGGCAAAG
>NW_019943213.1:32551-53145 GCF_002910315.2 Salvelinus sp. IW2-2015 | reverse complement strand
GCCACCTTGTTGACCGGGGTGCCGGCGGTGGAAGTCAGCGATGAGTGCTGGGTCCAGGATGTCTCTAGTGGGGACCCAGCACCTCTCCTCCGGGCCATAACTCTCCCAGTCAACCAGGTACTGGAAACCCTTGCCCCGTGGTCGAACACTTAGGAGACATCTCACCGTGTACGCCGGATGGCCATCGATGACACGGGGAGAAGGGGTTGGCCTGGAAACAGAAGGCAAAGGGCTGTGAGACATGGGTTTACATCTAGACACCTGAAAAGTAGGAAGTATACGGAGGGTACGGGGCAACAGAGGACGAACAGCAGAGGGGCTAATGATCTTAGAGCAGGGGAGAAAGGGCCCAGTTTGAAAGACAGACAGTTTGATAGACAGACAGACAGTCAGACAGACAGACAGTTTGCTAGACAGTCAGTCAGACAGTTTGATAGACAGACAGTTTGATAGACAGTCAGTCAGACAGACAGACAATCTGATAGACAGACAGTTTGATAGACAGTCAGACAGTCAGCCAGACAGACTGACAGTCAGAAAGACAGTTTGATAAACAGTCAGACAGTTTGACAGACAGTTTGATAGACAGTTTGATGGACAGACAGTTTGATAGACAGACATACAGACAGTCAGACAGACAGTCAGTCAGACAGTTTGATACACAGTTTGATAGACATTCAGACAGACAGTTTGATAGACAGTTTGATAGACAGTTTGTTAGAAAGTTTGATAGACAGACAAACAGACAGTTTGATAGACAGTCAGTCAGACAGACAGTTTAACAGACAGACAGTTTAACAGACAGACAGACAGACAATTTGACAGACAGACATACAGACAGACAGACAGACATACCTACAGTTTGATAGGCAGTCAGTCAGACAGACAAACACAATCAGACAGACAGACAGACAGACAGACAGACAGACAGACAGACAGACAGACAGACAGACAGACAGACAGACAGACAGACAGACAGTTTGATAGACCAATCTGATTGACAAGTTTCTTAATATCTCAGGACTTTCCTTTATTTGTGCTTCTCCATCCCTCCCCAGTGGTTGGTTTCTAGATAGTATAGGCTAGGCTACACCCCTCACTATTGAGCTCTGACAATTAGTGAGCCCCTTCAATTTACGACCGGATCGTTCCCAGGAAATTAATGCATCCGAGGAGGCCAGAGAAGTGGTCTCCTAAATGGAATCCAACCCAAAGTGCCATGAACACGCTTTTATTGGCAGAGCAGAGCTGACGGGCCTGTCTGTCAGACACTCGTATTCCATCCATGGGATGGGAAGGATGTCTGCTGTTTGATTACAAACTGGCACGACCAGACTAGCTTTACTCTTGTCCACCCTGTTTCTGCTAAGGCTTTACTTTGGCATGGTGTGGAGGACAATCTACCATTTACTCTTAGTAAGGGGTTTATTTAACGGAACACCCATCTGTGATATATGGTGAGAATATTGTTTTCAGTAATAACTGGTTAGAACAGTTCTATTATGAGGTAACATTCTCACGTGTGGTATATCTCATGTTCAGAAACATACTGTCCAAAAACAGCTCCACAACACGCACACACGCACGCACGCACGCACGCACGCACGCGCACACACACGACGCACCGCAGGTCGCAGCACGCCATCTGCACGCACACGACACACACCACGACACTCACACACACACCACACACACACAACCACACACACACACACACACACAACACACACACCACACACACACACAACACACACACACACACATGTAAACACACACATGTAAACACACCACACATGTAAACAACCACACAACACACACACACACACACACACACACACACCACACACACACACACACACACACACCACACACAACACACACCCACACACACACACATGTAAACACACACACACATGTAACACACACACATTAAACACACACACACACACACACCACACACACACACACACACACACACACCACACACACACACACACACACACACACACACACACACACCACACACACACACACACACACATCACACACAACACACACACCACACACACACACCACACACACACATCGACACCAACATGTAAACACACACAATTAACACACACACATGTAAACACCACACACAACACACCGCTGACACACACACACACTCACACACAACACACACACAAATGTAACACACACCACGTAAACAGACACACTGTAAACAGCACACACTGTAAAACACACACACAACTCACACAACCCACACAAACACACACCACACACACACACACCACACCATTCACGACAAACACACATCACACACACACACACACACACACAACACACCACACCACACACACACACACACACTGACTCATGCACACATTGTCTTCTATCTGCTCCTCCCACTTCCTCATTCTCCTCAGCTTGTTTCAATTTAAGGGAGAGGGATGCATATTGTTTCCGTGTATACACAATTTTTAATAGTATTCACAGATGTTTTTATACAGTTCCACGTTCCTTTCTGTTGGCAGGAATCTCCACCACAGGCAGTCAACATGCAGCGTGTAGGAGCACACTCTGAAAAACAAAACAAACGCTTGTCATTTCTCTTCCTCTCCCAGCATGCTCCACCAGGCTCCAACAGGAAGTAGAGCTCTGATTGGCTGGTTGCTTTATTAATTCCTCCCAAAACAAGAAAACCCCAGTCATCATCTGATGGGGAACTCCCAAGTCCAACTGAAAACAGCCATGGTGTATTAGTTGGAAAGTCGACATTAGCAGGGTAGGACCCTACTGGCCTCTGTCCCCTCGGGGGAGTTTAAAGTTAAAGGACTTGCTGGAGTCTCTTTACATCTACATAGCAGTCAAATAGGAATGGAGAATAAGGCTACTAGACTGACTAGAAACATGAACTGAATGAAAATGGAAGTGTGGAGTGAGTTAGATAAGAAGTGGATGAGGAGAATAAGGAATGAGGAGTGACTGCTGCACAGCAGGATTAATAAATGATGGACAATAGGGAGGATGTTTTGTCTAACAACAGCCCTTTAGAAATACACAAGGTTATTAACACTGGTGAGTAGTCCGTTTTTTATGGGGGGGGGGGACTTGTCTTTGTTATGTACTGTCTTAACTAAGGTAACTGACAGAGCCTCGGTTTCAGGTGTTTTAATAAACATTGTTTGCTGAGTCTGTTGTTGTTTATTATTAATAATAAACTATTATTATTGTTTACTATTTATTTATTATTTCATCCTACAGAGTTTGAACGGTATGTGCCTTATCAAGCCGGGCCTCATTGATGACATGAGTGTGATGTGAAATTCTTCAGTTACAGGAAAGGATATATATTGCTACACTAAAGATGTCACCAACATGAAATGCTCTCCGGTTAGCTTTTAAGGTCGCCAGGTCGCAGTTGTAAACGAGAACTTGTTCTCAACTGGCCTACCTGGTTAAATAAAGTTGAAATGAAATAAATATAAAATAAAGACAACCAGCAGTCTACCCCATCAGACTAATGTAGACCAGCAGTCTAACCCATCAGACACATGTAGACCAGCAGTCTAACCCATCAGACTCCTGTAGACCAGCAATCTAACCCATCAGACTCATGTAGACCAGCAGTTAACCATCAGTCTCATGTAGACAGCAGTCTAACCATCAGACACATGTAGACCAGCAGTCTAACCCATCAGACTCATGTAGACAGCAGTTCTAACCCATCAGTCTCATATAGACCAGCAGTCTAACCTATCAGTCTCATGTAGACCAGCAGTCTAACCCATCAGACACATGTAGACCAGCAGTCAACCCATCAGTTCACATAGACCAGCAGTCTAACCTATCAGTCTCATGTAGACCAGCAGTCTAACCTATCAGTCTCCATGTAGACCAGCAGTCTAACCCATCAGACACATGTAGACCAGCAGTTTAACCATCAGTCTCATACAAGACCAGCAGTCTACCCATCAGACCACTGTAGACCAGCATCTACCTAAATAGACTATGTAGACCAGCAGTCTAACCCATCAGACTCATGATAGACCAGCAATCTACCCTAATAGTCTCATGAGACAGCAGTTAACATCAGCATGTAGACCAGTACCCATCAGTCTCATGTAGACCAGCAGTCTAACAATCAGTCTCATGTGACAGCAGTCTAACATCAGTTCATGTAGACCAGCAGTCTAACCCATCAGTCTCATGTAGACCAGCAGTCTAACCCATCAGACACATGTAGACCAGCAGTCTAACCCATCAGTCTCATGTAGACCAGCAGTCTAACCCATCAGACTCATGTAGACCAGCAGTCTAACCCATCAGACTCATGTAGACCAGCAGTCTAAGCCATCAGTCTCATGAGACCAGCAGTCTAACCCATCGCTCATGTAGACCAGCATCTAACCCATCAGACTCCATGTAGACCAGCAGTCTAACCATCAGACTCATGTAGACCAGCAGTCTAACCCATCAGACTCATGTAGACCAGCAGCTAACCCATCAGTCTCATGTAGACCAGCAGTCTAACCCATCATCTCATGTAGACCAGCAGTCTAACCATCAGATCCTCTGTAGACCAGCAGTCTAACCCATCAACTCATGTAGACCAGCAGTCTAACCATCAGACTCATGTAGAACCAGCAGTCTAACCCATCAGACTCATGTAGACCAGCAGTCTAACCATCAGATCATGTAGCCAGCAGTCAAACCCATCAGTCTCATGTAGACCAGCAGTCTAACCCATCAGTCTCATGTAGACCAGCAGTCTAACCCATCAGTCTCATGTAGACCAGCAGTCTAACCCATCAGTCTCATGTAGACAGCAGTCTAACCATCAGTCTCATAGACCAGACAGTCTAACCCATCAGTCTCATGTAGACCAGCAGTCTAACCCATCCAGTCTCATGTTAGACCAGCAGTCTAACCATCACACATGTAGACCAGCAGTTTAACCCATCAGTCTCATAGACCAGCAGTCTAACACCTTCAGTCTCATGTAGACCAGCAGTCTAACCATCAGTCTCATGTAGACCAGCAGTTAACCATCAGACTCATGTAGCCAGCAGTTCTAACCCTATCAGTCTCATAAGCCAGCAGTCTAACCATCAGACTCATGTAGACCAGCAGTCTAACCCATCAGACTCATGTAGACCAGCAGTCTAACCATCAGACTCATGTAACCACAGTCTAACCATCAGACTCCATGTAGACCAGCAGTCTAACCCATCAGACTCATGTAGACCAGCAGTCTAACCCACTCACTCAGTCTCAATCAGTCTCATGTAGACCAGCAGTCTAACCCATCAGTCTCATGTAGACCAGCAGTCTAACCCATCAGTCTCATGTAGACCAGCAGTCTAACCCATCAGTCTCAGTAGACCAGCAGTCTAACACTCCGTCTCATGTAGACCAGCAGTCTAACATCCTCCTCATGTAGACCAGCAGTCTAACCATCAGTCTCATGGAGACCAGCAGTCTAACCCATCAGTCTCATGTAGACCAGCAGTCTAACCATCAGTCTCATGTAGACCAGCAGTCTAACCATCAGTCTCATGTAGACCAGCAGTCTTTACCCATCAGTCTCAGTAGACCAGCAGTCTAACCATCCCAGTGTCATGTGCCTCAGCGAGCTACCGCTCATGCCGTCTAACCCATCGCAGTCTCATTGTAGACCAGCAGTCTAACCCATCAGCCATGTTGAGCCACATCTATCACTAGTCATGTAGACCGCATTAACCATCAGTCTCTAGTCAGACCAGGCCAGTTTAACCCATCAGATCTGTTGTACCAGCAGTCTAACCATCAGACTCATGTAGCACGTCTAACCCTACAGACTCATGTAGACCAGCAGTCTAACCCATCAGATCATGTAGACCAGCAGTCTAACCCATCAGTCTCATGTAGACCAGCAGTTAACCCATCAGTCTCATGTAGACCAGCAGTCTAACCCATCAGACACATGTAGACCAGCAGTCTAACCAATCAGTCTCATGTAGACCAGCAGTCTAACCCATCAGATCATGTAGACCAAGTCTACCCATCAGACACATGTAGACCAGCAGTCTAACCCATCAGTCTCATGTAGACCAGCAGTCTAACCCATCAGACTCATGTAGACCAGCAGTCTAACCCATCAGTCTCATGTAGACCAGCAGTCAACCCATCAGACTCATGTAGACCAGCAGTTTAACCATCAGTCTCATGTAGACCAGCAGTCTAACCCATCCGTCTCATGTAGACCAGCAGTCTAACCCATCAGACCATGTAGACCAGCAGTAACCCATCAGACTCATGTAGACCAGCAGTCTAACCCATCAGTCTCATGTAGACCAGCAGTCTAACCCATCAGTATCATGTTGACCAGCAGTCTAACCCATCAGTCTCATGTAGACCAGCAGTTTACCCATCAGTCCATGTAGACCAGCAGTCTAACCCATCGACCATGTAGACCAGCAGTTTAACCTCAGACACATGTAGACCAGCAGTTTAACCCATCAGTCTCATACAGACCAGCAGTCTAACCCTTCAGTCTCATGTAGACCAGCAGTCTAACCCATCAGTCTCATGTAGACCAGCAGTCATAACCCATCAGACACATGTAGACCAGCAGTCTTAACCCATCAGTCTCATAAGACCAGCAGTCTAACCATCAGACTCATGTAGACCAGCAGTCTAACCCATCAGACTCATGTAGACCAGCAGTCTAACCCATCAGACTCATGTAGACCAGCAGTCTAACCATCAGTCCATGTAGACCAGCATCTAACCCATCGGATCATGTAGACCAGCGCAGTCTAACCCATCAGACTCATGTAGACCAGCAGTCTAACCCATCAGACTCATGTAGACCAGCAGTCTAACCCATCAGACTCATGTAGACCAGCAGACTTCCCAAATGGCACCACATTCCCTTTATAGTGCACTACGTTTGAACAGGGCCCATAGGGAATAGGATGTAATTTGGAACACAACACATGATAGGAACCTGTTTCAGTCATTTTACAATGTTAGTGTTTGAAAAAAAATAAGACTACTGATTATTGTATGGGACAATATACAAAGGTTTTTTAGAAAGATATTTTGAAAAATATAACTTTATTAAGTAAATGTATTTATTGTTTATCTTAATTTTAATAAAAGTGATAAAAATGTAATTATTTAAGGTTATTTGTTGACGTTAAACATTTTTGTACAGACTTTAAGGTTTCGTTGGATTTGGGGTGAGATGGATCGGCAGAAATTCTGGAGAAAAAAAATGGGGTCCTTGCTGAAAAAGTAGAAAATAGCGCCGCTCTTATTTATCCATCATTTCATTTGAACAAGGTATTGATTCACTGTTCTCAGTGTCAAGACTGTGAGAATTACACTGCTCTGTTTCTGATGCCAGCTAATTGCATTGTCACTCTGTTTAATGTGTGTGAAGTGGCAGTCATAACTCTCTTTATGACAAAAAATTATTGTCTGCCTTCAGAAAGCATTCATCTTAACGTCATTATTAAGAAATGGACATAACTCCGCTCTGATCATTTAATCAGTAGGCCTTTTCTCTATAGGGTTCTATGCACGTAGGACTGTATCTGTTTCCTCGTCTTGACAAACACTCTGGTTGTTTCCATGGAAACCCATGAGCAACAACATGTGAAGCCCATAGAAGCGTCTCAGATTGGGTGTCAAATGAAAGATAAGAGTCTATCATTTCTTTTCGAAAGTCAACCATTTTACATCCTAACAATTATGGATAAGCAAAAATGCTCTGATTTCTGGTCAAACAAGACGGGAAAGGGGGTCTTTAGAAAACATCTAGCAGATAAACTCTTTAAAATGTATTAGACATACATCAAAACACAATGTTGAAGTAAAGACCACCGACAACTAATGGATCATTTGTTATGCCTTCTGTAAGTTTAAGAAACATTGCCCTGTGCTCTTGAAATTCTTTACCAAAACTCCACATATTTGTAAGATTTTTTCTTTAAACATTTCTCATGAGGAAATGTAAGTTCACAGAAGTTCACAGAAGTAACAGTAGTGAGTTATAGTGTTTTTACAATAACATTTTCTACAATTGAATTGGTTACAATGAGAAATCATAGTAGTCACAAACCTACAGTTGGGTTCACACGTTAGGACAGCACAGTACAGTACTGTACGGTAGAGTTCAGTACATTAAATTAAAAGTAGAGTATAGTTCAGTATAGTACTGTACTATACAGTAGAGTTCTGTTCACAGTAGAGCACTTTAGTGTTGAGTACACTATAATGTCCTGCACTGAACTCTACTCTACTGTACTATACTCTACTGTTCTGTGCTGTACTTTGAAGTCCAAACATGTGAAATATAGACGTCTATGATTGGTTCCGATGTTGTCTTGTTTGGGGGCAGAGATCATTAAAAGAACAGCCATTGTGTAGAATAATACCCAAATATGCAAAGTAGGATATTGCTTACACATCACCCTGAAGAAAATGACATTTAATATCTACAATTATGCATTTCTGTTTAGTAAAGATCAGGGACCTATGATGAAATTCCATTACCGCAATTCCTTACAATACACTTACTGTAGTTTGATAAAGCTGACACCCCATTCTTTTTGCAGACATTGTGGATATTTAGCAGTTTTTGGAAAACGTGGACACAAAAACGGAGGGAGATTTTACCAGCCTTTCAAAGCACTTCATGGCTACTGATATGAGTGCTACGGGGTGGTAATCATTTAGGCAGGTTACCTTCTCTTCCTTGGGCACAGGGACTATGGTGGTCTGCTTGAAACATGTAGGTATTACAGACTCGGTCAGGGAGAGGTTGAAAATGTCAGTGAAGACACTTGACAGTTGGTCCGCACATGCTTTGAGTACACGTCCTGGTAAACCGTCTGGCCAGCGGGCTTGTGATTGTTGACCTGTTTAAAGATTTTGTTCACATCGGCTACTGAGAGCGTTATCACACAGTCATCCAGAACAGCTGGTGCTCTCGTGCATGCTTCAGTGTTGCTTGCCTCGAAATGAGCATAAAAGGCCTTTAGCTCGTCTGGTAGGCTCGTGTCGCTGGGAAGCTGGGAAGCTCTCGTTTCCCTTTGTAATCCGTAATAGTTTTCAAGCCCTGCCACATCCGACGAGCGTCAAAGCCGGTGTAGTAGGAGTCAATCTTAATCCTGTATTGACGCTTTGCTTGTTTGATGGTTCGACTGAGGGCATAGCGGGATTTCTTATAAGCGTCAGGATTAGTCTCCCGCTCCCTGAAAGCGGCAGCTCTAGCCTTTAGCTCAATGCGGATGTTGCCTGTAATCCATGGCTTCTGGTTGATTATGTACGTACAGTCACTGTGGGGACGAAGTCATCGATGCACTTATTGATGAAGCCAATGACTGAGGTGGTGTACTCCTCAATGCCATTGGATGAATCCCGGAACATATTCCAGTCTGTGCTAGCAAAACAGTCCTGTAGTGTAGCATCTGCGTCATCTGACCACTTCTGTATTGAGCGAGTCACTGGTGCTTCCTACTTTCGTTTTTGCTTGTAAGCAGGAATCAGGAGGATAGAATTATGGTCAGATTTGCCAAATGGAGGGCGGGGGAGAGCTTTCTATGCATCTCTGTGTGTGGAGTAAAGGTGGTCTAGAGTGTTTTTTTCTCTGGTTGCACATGTGACATGCTGGTAAAAATTGGGTAAAACTGATTTAAGTTTCCCTGCATTAAAGTCTCCGGCCACTAGGAGCGCCGCTTCTGGGTGAGCATTTTCTTCTTTGCTTATGGCCTTATAGAGTTGGTTGAATGCGGTCTTAGTGCCAGCTTTGTTCTGTGGTGGTAAATAGATGGCTACAAACAATATAGATGAAAACTCTCTTGGTAGATAGTGTGGTCTACAGCTTATCATAAGGTACTCTACCTCAGGCGAGCAATACCTCGAGACTTCTTTATTATTAGACATCGCGCACCAGCTGTTATTGACAAATAGACACACACACCCACCCCTCGTCTTACTAGAGGTAGCTTAAACCTACCCTTAACCCTAAACTTAACCATCATCCTTAAACCTACCCTTAACACTTAACTTAATTTTTTACTCCTGTACCTAAACTGTCATTTTTTGTTCTGCCGGTCGAATATACATTTTCTTACCTCATTCATATCTTATCTACATGAGGGACATAGAGAGACAAGGTTGACTTATTCATCTTAGTTCCATGATAACTGATGTCTCATCTGTCCAAGGTATGGTCCATGTTGGACAGGTTCCGTTGTCCCTCTCTCTCATGGTCCTCTGTTCTCCCTATCTCTCGTACTCCAGCCAGATGGCTGTCACACAAGCCATCCCTCACACACAACAGAACAGCCTAATTCCCCATTATGCTCCCACTAATGGGGTCATTAACAACCTCTCTGATAATTAAATGTAGACTTGCACCAATGTGCCAGTTTGTGTTGGTTAACATGGCATATCGCTCACAATCAAAATGGTGCATGGCGGACGGGATGTTGTGTTTTATTGTCCTCTTTCTGTAGCTGGCATAGCTATAGATAGATTGTCATGTAATTTGACAGCTTGGAAGTTTCTAGGCAGAAATCTAGTGATCATTGATAGACGTTTGATGGGTTATGAATAAAATGCATCCAATTTGGTGCAATTGTAGTGTGATACTTTGATTGTAGTGTGATTGTATTGTAATTGTAGTGTGATTGTAGTGTGATTGTATTGTGATTGTAGTGTGATTCTATTGTGATTGTAGTGTGATATTGTGATTGTTTTGTGATTTTAGTGTGATTGTAGTGTGATTGTAGTGTGATTGTAGTGTGATAGTAGTGTGATTGGGTATTGTTGATTTTAGTGTGATTGTAGTGGTGCTTGTAGTGTGGATATTGTAATTGTATTGTGATTGTAGTGTAATTGTAGTGTGATAGTAGTGTTGATTGTATTGTGATTTTAGTGTGATTGTAGTGTGATTGTAGTGTGATATTGTAATTGTATTGTGATTGTAGTGTAATTGTAGTGTGATAGTAGTTGTGATTGTAGTGTGATTGTAGTGTGATTGTAGTGTGATTGTAGTGTGATAGTAGTGTGATAGTAGTGTGATTGTATTGTGATTTTAGTGTGATTGTAGTGTGCTTGTAGTGTGATATTGTAATTGTATTGTGATTGTAGTGTAATTGTAGTGTGATAGTAGTGTGATTGTATTGTGATTTTAGTGTGATTGTAGTGTGATTGTAGTGTGATATTGTAATTTTATTGTGATTGTAGTGTAATTGTAGTGTGATAGTAGTGTGGATTGTAGTGTGATTGTATAGCTGTTTTTCTCTGTATCCTCATCCTCTACATGCCTTTAAGTATATTAATGCCTTAATCGTTCCATTCAGAATGACCTTCTTGATCCAAATCAGTCAGGTTTCAAGACTAGTCATTCAACTGAGACTGCCTCTCTCTGTGTCACGGAGGCGCTCCGCACTGCTAAAGCTAACTCTCTCTCCTCTGCTCTCATCCTTCTAGACCTATCGGCTGCCTTTGATACTGTGAACCATCAGATCCTCCTCTCCACCCTCTCTGAGCTGGGCATCTCCGGCGCGGCCCACGCTTGGATTGCGTCCTACCTGACAGGTCGCTCCTACCAGGTGGCGTGGCGAGAATCTGTCTCCGCACCACGTGCTCTCACCACTGGTGTCCCCCAGGGCTCTGTTCTAGGCCCTCTCCTATTCTCGCTATACACCAAGTCACTTGGCTCTGTCATATCCTCACATGGTCCTCTCCTATCATTGCTATGCAGACGACACACAACTTAATCTTCTCCTTTCCCCCCTCTGATAACCAGGTGGTGAATCGCATCTCTGCATGTCTGGCAGACATATCAGTGTGGGATGACGGATCACCACCTCAAGCTGAACCTCGGCAAGACGGAGCTGCTCTTCCTCCCGGGAAGGACTGCCCGTTCCATGATCTCGCATCACGGTTGACAACTCCATTGTGTCCTCCTCCAGAGTGCTAAGAACCTTGGCGTGATCCTGGACAACACCCTTGTCGTTCTCAACTAACATCAAGGCGGTGACCCGTTCCTGTAGGTTCATGCTCTACAACATTCGCAGAGTACGACCCTGCCTCACGCAGGAAGCGGCGCAGGTCCTAATCCAGGCACTTGTCATCTCCCGTCTGGATTACTGCAACTCGCTGTTGGCTGGGCTCCCTGCCTGTGCCATTAAACCCCTACAACTCATCCAGAACGCCGCAGCCCGTCTGGTGTTCAACTTTCCCAAGTTCTCTCACGTCACCCCGCTCCTCCGCTCTCTCCACTGGCTTCCAGTTGAAGCTCGCATCGCTCAAAGACCATGGTGCTTTGCCTACGGAGCTGTGAGGGGACGGCACCTCCGTACTTTCAGGCTCTGATCAGGCCCTACACCCAAACAGGGCACTGCGTTCATCCACCTCTGGCCTGCTCGCCTCCCTACCTCTGAGGAAGTACAGTTCCGCTCAGCCCAGTCAAAACGTTTCGCTGCTCTGGCACCCAATGGTGGAACAAACTCCCACGACGCCAGGTCAGCGGAGTCAATCACCACCTTCCGGAGACACCTGAAACCCCACCTCTTTAAGGAATACCTAGGATAGGATAAAGTAATCCTTCTAACCCCCTCCCCTTAAAAGAGTTAGATGCACTATTGTAAAGTGGTTGTTCCACTGGATATCATAAGGTGAATGCACCAATTTGTAAGTCGCTCTGGATAAGAGCGTCTGCTAAATGACTTAAATGTAAATGTAAATGTAAATTTATCTCTCCTTTGTAATCCTGCATCCTAAATGTCCCAATATTCCCTACATAGTGGTCTACTTATGACGAGAGCCACATGGGGTTGTCATTTGGGACACAGTCGATGAGAGAGAGAGAGAGAGAGAGAGAGAGAGAGAGAGAGAAGAGAGAGAGAGAGAAGAGAGAGAGAGAGAGAGAGAGAGAGAGAGAGAGAGAGAGAGAGAGAGAGAAGAGAGAGAGAGAAGAGAGAGAGAGAGAGAGAGAGAGAAGAGAGAGAGACGAGGGAGAGAGAGAGATATCTTGGGAGGTTTGGTTGCCTGTCAGACAGACAGAATCTGTGTCCCAAATGGCAAAATATTCTCTATATAGTCCACTACTGGTTGACCAGGGCCATATTCTCTGTATAGAACACTACTGTTGACCAGGATCCTATTCTCTATATAGACACTATAACTGTTGACCAGGATTCTATTCTCTATATAAATCAATCAACGTTTATTTGTCACGTGCGCTGAATACAACAGGTGTAGACCTTACAGTGAAATGCTTACTTACAGCTCTAACCAATGGTGCAAAATAGGTATTAGGTGAACAATAGGTAGGTAAAGAAATAAATAACAGTAAAAAGATAGGCTATATACAGTAGCGAGGCTATAAAAGTAGCGAGGCTACATACAGACACTGGTTAGTCGGGCTGATTAGGTAGTATGTACATTGTAGATATGGTTAAGGTGACTATGCATATATGATGAACAGAGAGTAGCAGTAGCGTAAAAGAGGGGTTGGCGGGTGGTGGGTGGCGGGTGGCGGGACACAATGCAGATAGCCCGGTTAGCCAATGTGCGGGTGCACTGGTTGGTCGGGCCAATTGAGGTAGTATGTACATAAATGTATAGTTAAAGTGACTATGCTTATATAATAAACAGAGAGTAGCAGCAGCGTAAAAAGAGGGTTTGGGGGGGACACACAATGCAAAAAGTCCGGGTAGCCATTTGATTACCTGTTCAGGAATCTTTTGGCTTCGGGGTAAAAACTGTTGAGAAGCATTTTTGTCCTAGACTTGGCACTCCAGTACCGCTTGCCATGCGGTAGTAGAGAGAACAGTCTATGACTGGGGTGGCTGGGGTCTTTGAGAATTTTTAGGGCCTTCCTCTGACACCACCTGGTGTAGAGGTCCTGGATGGCAGGCAGCTTAGTCCCAGTGATGTACTGGGCCGTATGCACTACCTTCTGTAGTGCCTTGCGGTCAGAGGTCGAGCAATTGCCGTACCAGGCATTGATGCAACCAGTCAGGATGCTCTTGATGTTGCAGCTGTAGAACCTTTTGAGGATCAGGACCCTCAAGGCCTGAACCAGTCGTCCACAGCAGGAGCCTCGGTCTGACTCTGATGCCACGGCGCCAGAACCAGCTGGTACCCCAATACGCACTGAAAGGTGGAGAGGTTAGTGGAGGAGTGGCGTAGCGAGTTCTGCACCAACTCGGCCCAGGGCACGAACGCTGCCCACTCCCCCGGCCGGTCCTGAAAATAAGACCGCAGAACGCTGCCCACATCCTGGTTCACTCTCTCCACCTGACCATTACTCTCGGGGTGATAACCTGAGGTGAGGCTGATCGAGATCCCCAGACGTTCCATGAACGCCCTCCAGACTGTCGAAGTGAACTGGGGACCTCGATCAGACACTATATCCTCAGGCACCCCGTAGTGCCGGAAGACGTGTGTAAACAAGGCCTCCGCAGTCTGTAGGGAGACCGGGCAGAGGGAGGAGACGACATGACTTAGAGAAACGATCCACAACGACCAAGATTGTGGTGTTTCCCTGTGAGGGAGGAAGATCGGTCAGAAAATCCACCGACAGGTGTGACCAAGGCCGTTGTGGAACGGGTAAGGGATGTGGCTTACCTCTGGGCAGGTGTCTAGGAGCCTTACACTGGGCGCACACCGAGCAGGAGGAAACATAAACCCTCACATCCTTTGCCAAGTTAGGCCACCAGTACTTCCCACTCAGACAGCGCACCATCCGGCCGATCCCCGGATGACCAGAGGAGGGTGACGTGTGGCCCCAATAGATCAACTGGTCATGGACAGCAGACGGAACATACAGACGCCCGACGGGACACTGGAGGGGAGCGGGCTCTGTACGTAATGCCTGCTCAATGTCCGCGTCCAGCTCCCACACGACCAGCGTTACCTGGGAGGAGGCCGAGAGTATGGAAGTCTGGTCCATGGGCCGCTCCTCTGTGTCATACAGCTGGGACAGTGTGTCTGCCTACACATTTTGGAAACATGGTCTGTAGGACAGGGTAAACACAAAACAGGTAAAAAACATGTCCTACCTTGCCTGACGAGGATTCAGTCTCTTCGCTGCCCGGATGTACTCCAGGTTGCGGTGGTCAGTCCATATGAGGAAAGGGTGTTTAGCCCCCTCAAGCCAATGTCTCCACGCCTTCAAAGCTTTACCCACAGCCAACAGCTCCCGGTCCCCCACATCATAGTTCTGCTCCGCCGGGCTGAGCTTCTTCGAGAAGAAAGCACAGGGGCGGAGCTTCAGTGGCGTACCCGAGCGCTGAGAGAGCACGGCTCCTATCCCAGCCTCGGACGCGCCCACCACCACTATGAACGCAAAAGAGGGATCCGGATGGGTCAGCACGGGAGCCGAGGTAAACAGAGCCCTTAGGTGCCCAAAAGCCCTGTCCACCTCAGCCGACCACTGCAAACGTACAGGACCCCCTTCAGCAGTGAGGTAATGGGAGCAGCCACCTGGCCAAAACCCCGTGCATTGACTAAATCGCCGTGGCGATGAGAGGTAGCGGGTAACTGTACCTCACTGTGATTTGATTTAGACCTCGATAGTCAATGCCACGGGTGCGGACCTCCCTCCTTCTTCTTCACGAAAAAGAAACTCGAGGAGACGGGTGAAGTGGATGACCAATGTACCCCTGATGCAGGGGATTCAGAGACATAGTCTCCATAGCCGCCGGTCTCCCCTTGCAACAGGGGATACACGTGACTCCTGGTGAAGTGTAGACGTCTACCCGGAGATTTATCGCACAATCCCCCCGTCGATGGGGTGGTAATTGAGCCACCTTCTTTTCTATTTTATGGCTTTTACGGGGCCATGCATATGTTAATACCATTTGATAGGGAGGAGAGGGAAAGGGAAGGAGAGGGAGAGGGACGAGAAGCGAGAGCAGAGGAGAGAGAGAGAGAGAGGAGGAGAAGGAGGAGAGAGAGGGAGAGAGAGAAGAGAGAGAGAGAGAGTGAGAGAGAGAGAGAGAGAGAGAGAGAGAGAGATATGCTTGGGGAGGTTTGGTTGCCTGTCAGACAGGACAGAATCTGTGGTCCCAAATGGCAAAAAAGCTTACCCACAGCCAACAGCTCCCGGTCCCCCACAGTCATAGTTCTGCTCCGCGGCGGAGCTTCTTCGAGAAGAAAGCACAGAGTGGCGGAGCTTAAGTGGCGTACCCGAGCGCTGAGAGAGCACGGCTCCTATCCCAGCCTCGGACGCGCCCACCTCCACTATGAACGCAAAAGAGGATCCGGATGGGTCAGCACGGGAGCCGAGGTAAACAGAGCTTAGGTCCCAAAAGCCCTGTCCGCCTCAGCCGACCACTGCAAACGTACAGGACCCTCTTCAGCAGTGAGTAATGGGAGCAGCCACCTGGCCAAAACCCCGGATAAATCTCGGTAGTAATTGGCAAACCCTAAAAACCGCTCCACCTCCTTTACCCGTGGTGGGAGTCGGCCAATTACGCACGGCTGCGATGCGGTCACTCTCCTCTCCACCCCTGTGTGGAAATGCGATACCCTAGGAAGGAGACGGCCTGCTGAAAGACACAGGCATTTCTCAGCCTTGACGCACAGGTCATGCCCAACAGTCGTCCAAGTACCTGGCGCACCAAGGACACATGCTCGTGTGTAGCGGGAGTATATCAGAATGTCATCGATATACACCACTACACCCTGCCCGTGCAGGTCCCTGAAAATTCTGTCTACAAAGGAATTGGACAGACTGATGGAGAATTCATCAACCCGTACGGCATGACGAGGTACTCATAATGCCCTGAGGTGGTACTAAACGCCGTCTTCCACTCGTCTCCCTCCCGATATGCACCAGGTTGTACGCGGTCCTGAGATCCAGTTTAGTAAAGAGCGTGCCCCGTGCATTGACTAAATCGCCGTGGCGATGAGAGGTAGCGGGTAACTGTACCTCACTGTGATTTGATTTAGACCTCGATAGTCAATGCACGGGTGCGGACCTCCCTCCTTCTTCTTCACGAAAAAMAAACTRGAGGAGACGGGTGAAGTGGATGACCGAATGTACCCCTGATGCAGGGATTCAGAGACATATGTCTCCATAGCCGCCGTCTCCCCTTGCAACAGGGGATACACGTGACTCCTGTGAAGTGTAGCGTCTACCAGGAGATTTATCGCACAATCCCCCCGTCGATGTGGTGGTAATTGAGTCACCTTCTTTTTGGAGAAGGCGAGAGCCAAATTGTTATTTTCGACCTGGTCTGGACTTTCCACCGTGGTAGCACCAACGGAAACCCTACACACCTGCCTGGGCACTCTCGCGACCACCTCGTGAGAGCCCTCTGTTGCCATGAAATGGTGGGGTCATGACGAGCTAACCAGGGAAGGCCTAGTACCACGGGAAACGCAGGAGAGTCAATGAGGAAGAGACTGATTCTCTCCTCGTGACACCCCTGCGTCACCATGACCGGGGAGATGGTGTCTTCCCTAATTAACCCGGACCCTAATGGTCGACTATCCAGAGCATGTACCGGGAAAGGTCGAACCAAAGGAACAATGGCGATCCCTAAACTAAGGGCGGACGCTCTGTCGATAAAATTCCCAGCCGAACCTGAATCAACGAGCACCTTATGCTGGGAATGCGGGGAAAACTCAGGAAAACAAACATGAACAAACAGGTGGACAACAGAGGACTCTGGATGAGAGTGGTGCAGACTCACCTGGGGTGACGCCAGAGAGCCCTGCCTGCTGCCTCGACTCCCAGAGGGACCAACCCGGCACCGACCGGCAGTGTGCCCTCTGCGGCCACAGATGTTGTTCGTGAATGCCCCTCCTCCAGCCTCCCTAAGCACAGCCCCTCCCAGCTCCATTGCCACCGGAGCGGTGGTGCTGGAAGATGGACCCGACAGAACCCTCTCTGGACGTCCGTGTGTGACCAGCAGGTTATCCAACCGAATGGACAGATCCACCAGTTGGTCAAAGGTGACGGTGGCATCCCTGCAGGCCAACTCCCGACGGACGTCCTCGCGCAGGCTGCATCTGTAGTGGTCGATAAGGGCCCCTGTCGTTCCATCCTGCTCTGGCGGCCAAGGTCCGAAATTCCAGGGCGAACTCCTGGGCGCTTCTCGTCCCCTGCCTCAGGTGGAAGAGCCGTTCCCCCGCCGCTCTACCCTTGGGCGGAAGGTCAAAGACTGCCCGGAAGTGGCGGGTGAACTCCTCGAAGTGGTCCAACGCCGTATCTCCTTCACCCCACACGGCGTTTGCCCACTCCAGAGCTCTCCCTGAGAGTCACGAGACGAGGGCGGACACCCTCTCCCTTCCCGAGGGAGCTGGGTGAACGGTGTCCAGGTATAGGTCCAGCTGTAACAGGAACCCCTGGCACCCTGCTGCCGTCCCATCATACTCCCTGGGAAGGGAGAGACGCATCCCCCTGGGACCGGATACAGGAGGGACGGGTAGAGATACCCCTGGTTGTGCTGGTCGAGGCTCCCTGTCTCTCCCAGCGGTCCATGGTCTGGACAACGCAATCCATCGTGGCGCCGAGATGTTGCAGCATCGCCGAGTGTTTCTCGGACGCGCTCCTCGACTCCTCTGACCGGGGTACCTGCTCCTGCTGACTCCATGGGTGGTGTGGAATTCTGTCAAGGTTGTGCGCTACTGGTAAGAAGTCAGGTGCAGGAGAGCAGAGAGTTGACAAAACAAATGGAACAATGAAAAATGGAGCGGCGATGGCTAAAAGGCCGGTGACGTCAACCTCCGAACGCCGCCCGAACAAGGAGGGGACCCGACTTCGGCGTTAGTCGTGACACCTATTCTCTATGTAGTGTACTACTGTTGACCAGGGCCCTATTCTCTATGTAGTCCACTACTGTTGACCAGGGTCCTATTCTCTATATAGTCCACCGCTGTTGACCAGGGCCCTATTCTCTATATAGTCCACTACTGTTGACCAGGGCCCTATTCTCTATATAGTAATCTATTGTAACCAAGGCCCTATTCTGTATTTGGTCCACTACTTTAGACCAGGGCCAATAGATTAATATTGTGAATATTGTGCCATTTGAGACACAGGTGTGTAGAGAGTGACTACAACCAGTTAGTTTAGCGTTCTAACCTCGTACGGAGGACGTGTTGGTGAATATTGACACGGCTAACAGTTAATTATAGGAGTCATAGATCACGGGCAGACATGTTTGTCAGGTGTGTTGCGATTGACGTATAAATTGTTCATGTCTCAGTGTTGTTACATTGTTTTCCTAGTTATTTTCCGTGCCGTGGACGCTGTGTGTGTGTCTATTTTCTGGAGTGTCAGAAGGGCTTCAGGCCTTGCCATAATGATCATAATGGTAACACGGATTCTGAAGGGAAAAGTGTGGAGGGGGAAAAAAGAGCAAGAGAGGAAATAATTGCTGCACTTGCTATTACTGAGTCTGAGTGAGGTCAGTTTAGTGAATGTGTGACGGAGACAGTGTCAGAGACAGTGTCAGAGAGAGAGAGAGAAAGAGAGAGAATGAAAGACACAGGTAGACAGCACCAGGGGAGAATGACTGCCCCGTTTCATTGAAGTGCGAGGTCCACCAGGGTACTGCAGTCATTGTTTTCAAAAAGCAGGATCCCCCATTGTAGTGAATGGGAAAAATCTTCATGGGCAATATTTGTGTAAATAAAACACACATTTTAAGACAATCCTGGTACCAATACTTACTTCTATTAAACCAGATGTCTGTCCTTTAATCGATTATTTTAAAATCGTTCACAGAAGAAGTTATAAGGATAATTTAGTTGCTACTGGCAGCCTGCAGTACCCAGGTCGGCCTTCAACTTGAGATACTCAATGAGAGAGAGAGCAGCACTTAGCTAGCCTGCAACACTACTTCCTGGATTAGTTTAAACTGCTCATGTTATGTCTACATAACTCTCCCCCGTGAGACACCATCTTAGCTGAAACTGACTTCCTGAGCTTCAAATGCCCCATTGAGCCTTCACATAGAAATGACTGGTGTGACATCATCGACGGCTTTGTCCATTCCTATACAGTCATTGGGCAGAACACACCAAAATGCATTGAGACACTGTCAAACGATCCCCGGGAGTTAGTTAAAGTGCTTCTCCGGGGATCCCTATTAGTAGACATAAATTGTCCAGGTGGTCGGTATCAGTAACGAGAAAGAGGGAGGGAAGGAGGGAGGGAAGGAGAGAGAGAAGGAGGGAGGGAAGATAGTTGGGAGGGAGAGGAGAGGCCTGTAAGCAGGCAGACACAGTTTACCATGATGAGTTTCAGAGAAGCAATTGTTGCTGGAAGTTTGAGTTTTTTTCTTGTTTTTCCTTTATTCCATGTCTCCTGTCTAAAACTCTATTGTGAGAAAGACTGAGGTATATGCACGGTCAGTAACAAAAAAAATCTGCTTACAAAGGTTCTGACGGCTTAGAGAATGTTCTGACGGCTTAGAGAATATTAGAAGCCTTCCCTTTAATTAAGGACCTTTTTCATCTAAAGACCACCTGAAGCAATATCCAGCCCAACGAGAGAGAGAGAGAGAGAGAAGCCCTAACAGAGACAGGAGCTTCTGAAACAGCAGTTTATCCCCCTTTCAGACGAG
>NW_019943213.1:17551-27551 GCF_002910315.2 Salvelinus sp. IW2-2015 | reverse complement strand
TTGCTTTGTACAAAGCCCTTGTTGATACTAGCCAGATGGCCGCAGTTATATAACTAGCTAGGAAGGTGGACAAATATACAATTAATCGCATACAGCATATAGATACATTTTTTGCTAGCTGGCTAACTTTAGCTAAATGGTTAGCATAATTCGCTAGCTAACTGTTGTGCTAGCTAGGTAAAGACTCTTGGCAGCCAGCTACAGGAAGCTGCTTCATGGAAACGAATCTATTGTGATTTCATTATAATGTTACTAGCTACAGAAGCCAGATAGCTGGCTTGGTATACACATGTATAATGTTACTAGCTACAGAGGCCAGATAGCTAGCTTGGTAGAACATGTATAATGTTACTATGCTACAAGGCCAGATAGCTGGCTTGGTAGAACATGTATAATGTTACTAGCTACAGAGGCCAGATAGCTAGCTTGTGTAGAACATGAATAATGTTACTAGCTACAGGCCAGATAGCTAGCTGTGGTAGAACATGTATAATGTTACTAGCTACAGAGGCCAGATAGCTAGCTTGGTTAGAACATGTATAATGTTTACTAGCTACAGAGGCCAGATAGCTGGCTTTGGTAGAACATGTATAATGTTACTAGCTACAGAGGCCAGATAGCTAGCTTGGGTAGAACATGAATAATGTTACTAGCTACAGAGGCCAGATAGCTAGCTTGGTAGAACATGTATAATGTTACTAGCTACAGAGGCCAGATAGCTAGCTTGGAGAACATTTATAATGTTATAGCTACAGAGGGCCAGATAGCTAGCTTGGTAGAACATGTATAATGTAATTAGCTACAGAGGCCAGATAGCTAGCTTGGTAGAACATGTATAATGTTACTAGCTACAGAGGCCAGATAGCTAGCTTGGTAGAACATGTATAATGTTATTAGCTACAGAGGCCAGATAGCTAGCTTGGTAGAACATGTATAATGTAATTAGCTACAGAGGCCAGATAGCTAGCTTGGTAGAACATGTATAATGTTACTAGCTACAGAGGCCAGATAGCTAGCTTGTAGAACATGTATAATGTTACTAGCTACAGAGGCCAGATAGCTAGCTTGGTAGAACATGTAATATGTTACTAGCTACAGAGGCCAGATAGCTAGCTTGGTAGAACATGTATAATGTTACTAGCTACAGAGGCCAGATAGCTAGCTTGGTAGAACATATAATGTTACTAGCTACAGAGGCCAGATAGCTAGCTTGGTAGAACATGTATAATGTATTACTACAGAGGCCAGATAGCTAGCTTGGTAGAACATGTATAATGTTACTAGCTACAGAGCCAGATAGCTAGCTTGGTAGAACATGTATAATGTTATTAGCTACAGAGGCCAGATAGCTAGCTTGGTAGAACATTTATAATGTTATTAGCTACAGAGGCCAGATAGCTAGCTTGGTAGAACATGTATAATGTAATTAGCTACAGAGGCCAGATAGCTAGCTTGGTAGAACATGTATAATGTTACAGCTACAGAGGCCAGATAGCTAGCTTGGTAGAACATGTATAAATGTAATTAGCTACAGAGGCCAGATAGCTAGCTTGTAGAACATGTATAATTTTACTAGCTACAGAGGCCAGATAGCTAGCTTGGTAGAACATGTATAATGTTACTAGCTACAGAGGCCAGATAGCTAGCTTGGTAGAACATGTATAATGTTACTAGCTACAGAGGCCAGATAGCTAGCGTGGTAGAACATGTATAATGTTACTAGCTACAGAGGCCAGATAAGCTAGCTTGGTAGAACATGAATAATTACTAGCTACAGAGGCCAGATAGCTAGCGTGGTAGAACATGAATAATGTTACTAGCTACAGAGCCAGATAGCTAGCGTGTAGAACATGTATAATGTTACTAGCTACAGAGGCCAGATAGCTAGCTTGGTAGAACATGTATAATGTTACTAGCTACAGAGGCCAGATAGCTAGCTTGGTAGAACATGTATAATGTAATTAGCTACAGAGGCCAGATAGCTAGCTTGGTAGAACATGTATAATGTTACTAGCTACAGAGGCCAGATAGCTGCTTGTAGAACATGTATAATGTTACTAGCTACAGAGGCCAGATAGCTAGCTTGGAGAACATGTATAATGTTACTAGCTACAGAGGCCAGAAGCTAGCTTGGTAGAACATGTATAATGTTACTAGCTACAGAGGCCAGATAGCTGGCTTGGTAGAACACTGTATAATGTTACTAGCTACAGAGGCCAGATAGCTAGCGTGGTAGAACATGAATAATGTTACTAGCTACAGAGGCCAGATAGCTGGCTTGGTAGAACATGTATAATGTTACTAGCTACAGAGGCCAGATAGCTAGCTTGGTAGAACATGAATAATGTTACTAGCTACAGAAGCCAGATAGCTAGCTTGGTAAAACATGTAGTATTGTGTATATTGTGCTGCTCTTACCACCCCATTGGTTTCATATGAAGTGAGTGTGACTGCCTTGCTCAGTTAGCTAACTAATACGCTACTTTACATTATCAAACCGAACAAAACAATTCTTCACAAAACTCCTTAGTTAGATGTACAAGATTTAAAGACTTGCTCTAGAAAAAAATATTTATTATGATTTTATTTGTTTTAGCAAGAACAATTCCGATGAAAGGGGTGGATTAGACCGGAAAAAGTACCCAGTTTTTTTTTATTTTTCTTGTCACCCTTGTCGGCTCCCCCACATGGAGGTTCGTGCTCTCTGATTGGCTCAAAGACAAGTTGTCAGCCATTGCTGAATATTGCGATTTCACTGGGAGAAACGTCAGGTTCGTCGGTACCAGTTTGGTACACAGCAAGTATGTATTTCGTTCTTGCAAGAAAAGGAACTGCCTCCTACTGTGATAATTACCTATCGTAAGTCTATCCACAGTCAGATTCTCTGTGTGTTCTCAGGAAAATAACAGTCAAAAACATGTGTTTTCTGGATACTACAAAAGTGGTTCCGCTAGGCTTCTGGTCTGTTTCCCTCTGATAAGTTAAACTACTATACTACTATACTGCTATACTACTATACTGCTATACTAATATACTGCTATACTGCCATACTGCTATACTACTATAGCAACATACTACTATACTGCTATACCACTATACTACTATACTGATATGCTGCTATACTACTATACCACGATACTACTATACTGCTATGCTGCTATACTACTATACCACGATACTACTATATCGCTATACTGCCATACTACTATACCGGTATACTGCTATACCACTATACTACTATACTGCTATACTACCATACTACTATGCTGCTATACTACTATACTACTATACCAATATACTGCTGTAGTACTATACTGCCATACTACTATACTGCTATACTACTATACTGATATACTACTATACTGATATATTTCTATAATACTATAGCGCTATACTGCTATACCACTATAGTACTATACCACTATACTGCTATACTGCTATACTACTATACTACTATACTACTATACTACTATACTACTATTTTACTATAACACTATACTGCTATACTGCTATAATATTATACTACCATACTGCGATACTGCTATACTACTAAGCTACTATACTACTAAGCTACTATACTACTATACTACTATAACACTCTGCTACTATACTACTATACCACTATAACACTATGCTACTATACTATTATAACACTATACTGCTGTACTACTATATAGGCACCTTCACAGTAGGAAAAGAACAACCAATTAGATGTCAGATCTGATCTCTTTTGTCACTGAGAATTTTGCTGATGCATCAGGAAATTCAAATGAGCTTCGTGAGTGGCTTAAAATGCAAGAGCAGTCGAGTCATTGGGATCAGGGCTTACTATCAAAATAATGTTCTCTCTCACTCGCTCAAACACTAGGCCTAGGTCCTATTACTGCAATGCTTGAATGTACAAAAATGGATCTGAAATGCAATCATACACATAAACTACTGTTGATATATATAGCTTAATAACACAAGATAGATATTGGTCTCCACTAGGCTACAACATACAGCTGTCTAGTGTATCCTAAGCTTACAAATAAACTGTCAAAATTAAGTTCAATCGTGGGGTGATCTAACGGTTAGGGCAGCATGCACATACAGTGCCTTCAGAATGTATTCACACCCCTTGGATTTTACAGCCTGCATTTAAAATAGATTCAATTCAAATGTTGTTTTCACTGGACTACACACAATCCCCCGTAATGTCAAAGTGGAATTATGTTTTCAGAAATGTTTACAAATGAAATAAAAATGAAAAGCTGAAATTGTCTTGAGTCAATAAGTATTCAATCCTTTTGTTATGGCAAGCCTAAATATGTTTGGTAGTAAAAATGTGCTTAACAAGTCACATGTAATATGCTGGTAGAAATTAGGTAAAACGGATTCAAGTTTCCCTGCATTTTTTATTTATTTATTTATTTCACCTTTATTTAACCAGGTAGGCAAATTGAGAACACGTTCTCATTTACAATTGCGACCTGGCCAAGATAAAGCAAAGCAGTTCGACACATACAACAAAGCCACATTAGTTACACATGGAGTAAAACAAACATACAGTCAATAATACAGTGAAAAATAAGTCTATATACAATGTGAGCAAGTGAGGTGAGATAAGGGAGGTGAAGGCAAATAAAATATATATATAAATAAAAATATAAAAAAAGGCCATGGTGGCGAAGTAAATACAATATAGCAAGTAAAAAACACTGGAATGGTTGGTTTGCAGTGGAAGAAGGTGCAAAGTAGAGATAGAAATAAAGGGGTGCAAAGGAGCAAAATAAATAAATACAGTAGGTAAAGAGGTAGTTGTTTGGGCTAAATTATAGATGGGCTATGTACAGGTGCAGTAATCTATGAGCTGCTCTGACAGATGGTGCTTAAAGCTAGTGAGGGAGATAAGTGTTTCCAGTTTCAGAGATTTTTGTAGTTCGTTCCAGTCATTGGCAGCAGAGAACTGGAAGGAGAGGCGGCCAAAGGAAGAATTGGTTTTGGGGGTGACCAGAGAGATATACCTGCTGGAGCGCGTGCTACATTAAAGTCCCCGCCTCTGGATGAGCATTTTCTTGTTTGCTTATGGCTTTATACAGCTCGTTGATTGCGGTCTTAGTGCCAGCATCACTTTGTGGCGGTAAATAGACAGCTACGAAAAATATAGATGAGAACTCTCTTGGTAGATAGTGTGGTCTACAGCTTATCATGAGATACTCTACCTCAGGCGAGCAAAACCTTGAGACTTCCTTAATATTAGATTTCGTGCACCAGCTGTTGTTTAGAAATAGACACAGACCTCCACCCCTTGTCTTAGCTGTTCTATCTTACCGATAGACGGAAAAACCAGGCAACTGTATAATATCCATGTCGTTGTTCAGCCACGACTTGGTGAAACATAAGATATTACAGTTTTTAATGTCCTGTTTGTAGGATAGTCTTGAACGGAGTTCATCCATTTCTTACTCTAATGATTGCACGTTGGCCAATAGGATGTATGGTAGAGGCGGTTTACTCACATGCCGACGAATTCTCACGAGGCACCCGGATCTATGTCCGCTGTATCGACGTCTTCTCTTCATGCGAATGACTGGGATTTGGGCCTGGTCTGCTGTAAATGCGTCCAACTCGTTTAAAGAAAAAAATCTTTGTTCAGTTGGAGGTGAGTAATCGCTGTTCTGATATCCAGAAGCTCTTTTCGGGCAAAAGAGTTGGTGACAGAAATAAAATAGCACAATTGGTTGGGGAGCCTGTAAAACGGCAGCCATCTCCTCAGGTGCCATTCTTCATAACTTAGTAAAATGGCTTATTTAGCTATCTTAAAAAACACCTGTATATGATACCTGTCATGTCCTCAACGATGGAGAAGCAGACCAAGCAATATGTGAGAGGAAGACCCTATACCGTAGGATAATTATTCTGGTCGGTGTCAACTTCATTTACTGATTACTTTTTTTAACTTTTCTTTTTTTTTGCTAACCCTTGAAACCCCCCCCCCCCCCCCCCCCCCCCCACCCCCCCCCCCCCCCCCCCCCCCCCCCCCCCCCCCCCCCCCCCCCCCCCCCCCCCCCCCCCCCCCCCCCCCCCCCCCCCCCCCCTCCACCCCCCCCCCCCCTATCGGAGAACAACTATCCCTTTACAGATTTTCTGCTACATATACAGTACAAGTCAAAAGATTGGACTCAAGGTTTTTAAAAAGTTTTTTTTTAACTATTTCTACATTTTATAATAACAGTGAAGACATCAAAACTATGAAATAACAAATATGGAAAAATGTAGTAATATATTTTATATTTGAGATTCTTGAAAGCAGCCACCCTTTGCCTTGATGACAGCTTTGCACACTCTTGGCATCTCTCAACTAGCTTCATGAGGTAGTCACCTGGAATTAATTTTAATTAAGAGGTGTGCCTGTTCAAAGGGAATTTGTGGAATTTATTTCCTTCTAAATGTGTTTGAGCCAATAAGTTGTGATAGGGGTTGTATACAGAAGATAGCCCTACTTGGTAAAAGACCAAGTCCAATTTATGGCAAGAACAGCTCGAATAAGCAAAAAGAAACGACAGTCCATCATTACTTTAAGACATGAAGGTCAGTCAATCCGGGAAAATTTCAAGAACTGAAAGTTTCTTCAAGTGCAGTTGCAAAAACCATCAAGCGCTATGATGAAACTGGCTCATATGAGGACTGCCACAGGAAAGGAAGACCCAGAGTTACCTCTGCTGCAGAGGATAAATTCATTACAGTTACCAGCCTCAGAAATTGCAGCCCAAATAAATCCTTCACAGAGTTCAAGTAGCAGACACATCTCAACATCAACTTTTCAAAGGAGACCACGTGAATCAGACCTTCATGGTCGAATTGTTGCAAAGAAATAACTACTAAAGGACACCAATAAGAAAAAGAGACTTGCTTGGGCCAAGAAACACGAGCAATGGACATTAGACCGGTAGAAATCTGTCCTTTGGTCTGATGAGTCCAATTTAGAGATTTTTGGTTCCAACCGCTGTGTATTTGTGAGACACAGAGTAGGTGAACGAATGATCTCCGGATGTGTGGTTCCCACTGTGAAGCATGGAGGAGGAGGTGGTGTGATGGTGTGGGGGTGCTTTGCTGGTAACACTGTTTGTGATTTATTTAGCAAAGCACACTTAACCAGCATGGCTTCCACAGCATTCTGCAGCGATACGCTATCTCATCTGGTTTGGGACTATCATTTGTTTTTCAACAGGACAATGACCCAACACATCTCCAGGCTGTTTAAGGGCTATTTGACCAAGAAGGAGAGTGATGGTGTGCTGCATCAGATGACCTGGCCTCCACAATCACCCGACCTCAACCCAATTGAGATGGTTTGGGATGAGTTGGACCGCAGAGTGAAGGAAAGGCAACCAACAAGTGCTCAGCATAGGTGGGAACTCCTTCAAGACTGTTGGAAAAGCATTCCAGGTGAAGCTGGTTGAGAGAATGCCAAGAGTGTGCAAAGCTGTCATCAAGGCAAAGGGTGGCTACTTTGAAGAATCTAAAATCTAAAATATACTTTTTTTGCCTACTACATGATTCCATATGTGTTATTATATAGTTTTGATATCTTCACTATTATTATACAATGTAGAAAATAGTAAAAATAAAGAAAAACCCTTTAGTAGGTGTGTCCAAACTTCTGACTGGTACTGTACATCGATTCTGTTACTTGTTTAGTTGTTCACTGAATTGCAAGCACCAGTTGGTCACGCTGCTACAGCGGCGACAATGTTTCTTCAAGCATCTCGCACTCGGTGGAAGTTGAATGCGTTATCACGTGATGCTACCTTGGAATACCTTCCCAAATGGCAGTAACCTACTGGAAAAGTGTTACCTACTAAGGTATGTGCCTGCTGCCTTTGGATTGAATAATTACAGTAGGCTACACCAACATTAGTTTCCATTCACAGAAAAGTGTCAAAAGCCATGATGCTTGGAGCCGAAGCACGCTGTCAGACCACTACTATAACCCAGGTCACAATGCTTTAGTGGGAATTCTCTGTGAGAATACTTGATGATAATTTATGGTATAAGGTCAGTTGGTTTGCACATCCATCCCCAAACCATAGCCCACTAGGTACGGTACTGCATTGTATAAACATTCCTACATTCTACAATCACCGCTTCCAGCTACCTCCTGGTAGTGATTATACATGTTCTATATTCATTTAAAACCTCCTGCTGCAGGACTATTTTCCCCGTACGACTAAATGGCTCGTATTAAGATCCGACATCTGTACAGTGTAAAGTTAACCTTACACTGTACAGATGTCGGATCTTACTGGTTTAATACTATACGGGGATAAGGATCTGTTCGACCACACCATGGTTGTCTTATTGCATTGCAGCCTTCCTTAGCTGGCACGGTGATAGATACTCTCATGAACTAATATATCTTCTAAACGGGAAAGCTATCAATAGCCCATTGGAATGATTAACAGCGTGTAGTTAGATTGTGTTGTCTGTTGGTTGTAATTAAAGTTTACAGAGCGAAAGATCCATGTTTATGCTGAGGTCTTTTTATCAACACTGATTCTTTACTGTGGTTATTGCAATCACACATCAGGGCTTTCTACAACCAACACACTAACACACTAACAGCCAAGACACATCAGGGCTTTCTACAACCAACACACTAACAGCCAAGACACATCAGGGCTTTCTACAACTAACACACTAAACACACTACACAGCCAAGACACATAGGGCTTTCCTAACCAACACACTAAAACTAACAGCCAAGACACATCAGGCTTTCTTAAACTAACAACTAACACACTAACAGCCAAGACCATCAGGGCTTTTCTACAACTAACACACTAACACACTAACAGCCAAGACACATCAGGGCTTTCTACAAACTAACACACTAACACACTAACAGCCAAGACACATCAGGGCTTTTCTACAACTAACACACTAACAACACTAACACCAAGACACATCAGGGCTTTCTACAACTAACACACTAACACACTAACAGCCAGACACATCAGGGCTTTCTACAACTAACACACTAACACACTAACAGCCAAGACACATCAGGGCTTTCTACAACTAACACACTAACACACCAACCCAAGACACATCAGGCTTTCTACAACTAACACACTACACAGCCAAGACACATCAGGGCTTTCTACAACCAACACACTAACACACTAACAGCCAAGACACATCAGGGCTTTCTACAACCAACACACTAACACACTAACAGCCAAGACACATCAGGTATCTATAGCTATCTATAGGGGTTTTGTTTCTTAAAGTCAGTTGAAACCAGAGATCTCTTTACGTAACGTAACAATTCCAAAAAGAGAAAGCCTGAGATGTACAGGGTATGTCTCACTTCTTGACTTTTTCCACATTTTTGTTGTGTTGCAGCCTGAATTTAAAACAGAGATGTTGTGACACTGGCCTACACACAATACCCTGTAATGTCAAAGTGGAATTATGTTTCAGAAATGTTACAAATGAAATACATTTTTTTAACTTGAAATGTTCTGAGTCAATAAGTATTTAACCCTTTTGTTATGGCAAGCCTACATATGTTTAGGGGTAAAAATGGTGCTTACACTCAAATAATACGTTACATAAACTCACTCTGTGTGCAATAACAGTGTTTAACGCGATTACCTCATCTCAGTCGAGCAGTGAAATTCAAACACAGATTCAACCTCAAAGACAAGGAGGTTTTCCAATGCCTCGCAAAGAAGGCACCTATTGCTTCTACACCTGCATTGCTTCACTGTTTGTGTTTTAGGCTGGGTTTCTGTACAGCACTTTTTCAGGTGTAATGGCAGCCAAACGGGATTCTAACATGTATTGACTCAGGGGTGTGAAAACTTATGTAAATTAGATATTTCATTAAAATTTTCAATCAATTAGCATGTTTTTCACTTTGTCATTATGGGGGTATTATGTGTAGATGGGTGATAAAAAATATAGATTTAATCCATTTTGAATTCAGGCTGTAACACAAACAAAATGTTAG
>NW_019943213.1:10961-17500 GCF_002910315.2 Salvelinus sp. IW2-2015 | reverse complement strand
GCCAAGACACTCAGGCTTTTCTACAACTAACACCACTAACACACTAACAGCCAAGACACATCGGGCTTTCTCACAACAACACTAACACACTAACAGCCAAGACACATCAGGGCTTTCTACAAACTAACACACTAACACACTAACAGCCAAGACCACATCAGGGCTTTTACAACTAACACACTAACACCACTACACCAAGACACATCAGGGCTTTCTACACAACTACACACCAACACACTAACAAGCCATAACAGCCAAGACACATCAGGGCTTTCTACAACTAACACACTAACACACTAACAGCCAAGACACATCAGGGCTTTCTACAACTAACACACTAACAGCCAAGACACATCAGGGCTTTCTACAACCAACACACTAACACACTAACAGCCAAGACACATCAGGGCTTTCTACAACCAACACACTAACACACTAACAGCCAAGACACATCAGGTATCTATAGCTATCTATAGGGGTTTTGTTTCTTAAAGTCAGTTGAAACCAGAGAATCTCTTTACGTAACGTAACAATTCCAAAAAGAGAAAGCCTGGAGATGTACAGGGTATTCTCACTTCTTGACTTTTTCCACATTTTGTTGTGTTGCAGCCTGAATTTAAAACAGAGATGTTGTGACACTGGCCTACACACAATACCCTGTAATGTCAAAGTGGAATTATGTTTTCAGAAATGTTTACAAATGAAATACATTTTTTTAACTTGAAATGTCTTGAGTCAATAAGTATTTAACCCTTTTGTTATGGCAAGCCTACATATGTTTAGGGGTAAAAATGTGCTTAACAACTCACATAATACGTTACATAGACTCACTCTGTGTGCAATAACAGTGTTTAACGCGATTACCTCATCTCAGTCGAGCAGTGAAATTCAAACACAGATTCAACCTCAAAGACCAAGGAGGTTTTCCAATGCCTCGCAAAGAAAGGCACCTATTGCTTCTACACCTGCATTGCTTCACTGTTTGGTGTTTTAGGCTGGGTTTCTGTACAGCACTTTTTCAGGTGTAATGGCAGCCAACGGGGATTCTAACATGTATTGACTCAGGGGTGTGAATACTTATGTAAATTAGATATTTCATTAAAATTTTCAATCAATTAGCATGTTTTCACTTTGTCATTATGGGGGTATTATGTGTAGATGGGTGATAAAAAATATAGATTTAATCCATTTTGAATTCAGGCTGTAACACAACAAAATGTAGAATAAATAAAGGGGTATGAATACATTCTGAAGGAACTGTATTTGGTTCTAAACGCCATTGTCTCAATATGGGCGATATGGACAGAATATGATATAACAATATGTATCTCATTTTTGACGGTATGGTGGTATTTGACGGTATTTGAAAAATAACATGCATGACCCTAGGGTGGCAACAAATACGTTCCATGTGGTTTTAATGGGGATTGCTCTTTTCTGATTGTATACCTGCAGGATACCGGCAGGTATCCTAGTGGTTAAAACGTTGGGCAGGTAGCCTAGTGGTTAGAGCGTTGGGCAGGTAGCCTAGTGGTTAGAGCGTTGGGCAGGTAGCCTAGTGGTTAGAGCGTTGGGCAGGAACGTATTTCATTAAAATTTTCAATCATTAGCATGTTTTCACTTTGTCATTATGGGGGTATTATGTGTAGATGGGGGATAAAAAATATAGATTTAATCCATTTTGAATTCAGGCTGGAACACAACAAAATGTAGAATAAATAAAGGGGTATATGAATACATTCTGAAGGAACTGTATTGGTTCTAAACGCCATTGTCTCAATATGGGCGATAGGACAGAATTATGATATAACAATAGTATCTCATTTTTGACGGTATTGTGGTATTTGACGGTATTTGAAAAAAAAATGCATGACCCTAGGGGTGCAACAAATACGTTCCATGTGGTTTTAATGGGATTGCTCTTTTCTGATTGTATACCTGCAGGATACGCAGTATCCTAGTGGTTAAACGTTGGCAGGTAGCCTAGTGGTTAGAGCGTTGGGCAGGTAGACCTAGTGTTAGAGCCTATTGGGCAGGTAGCCTAGTGGTTAGAGCGTTGGAGTAGCTAGTGTAGAGCGTTGGGCAGGTAGCCTAGTGGTTAGAGCGTTGGTGCGGCAGGTAGCCTAGTGGTTAAGTTGCAGGGTAGCTAGTGGTTGAGTGTTGGACAGGTAGCCTATGGTTAGAGCGCAGGTAGCCTAGGGTTGGGAGAGCGTTTTGGCGGCATAGCCTATGGTTAGAGCGTTGGGCAGGTTAGCCTAGTGGTTAGAGCGTTGGACAGGTAGCCTAGTGGTTAGAGCGTGGGCAGGTTAACCTAGTGGTTAGAGCGCTTGAGACTAGGTATCCTAGTGGTTAGAGCGTTGGGCAGGTAGCCAGTGGTGTAGAGCGTTTGGCAGGTAGCTAGTGGCTAGAGCGTTGGGTAGTATCCTATGGTTAGAGCGTTGGGTAGGTAGCCTTAGATGGTTAGGAGCGATTGGGTAGGTAGCCTAGTGGTTAGAGCGTTGGGAGGGTATCCTAGTGGTAGAGCGTTTGGGTAGGTAGCCTAGTGGTTAGAGCTTGGGCAGTACCTAGTGTTAGAGCGTTGGGGCAGGTACCTAGAGTGGTATAGAGCGGGGGGCAGTTAGCCTAGTGGTTAGAGAGCGTTGGGCAGGTAGCCTAGTGGTTAGAGCGTTGGCAGGTAGCCTAGTGGTTTTAGAGCGTTGACCAGCGAGCCTAGTGGTTAGGCGATTGGCAGTAGCCTAGTGGTTAGAGCGTTGGACAGGTATCCTAGTGGTTAGAGCGTTGGGCAGGTAGCCTAGTGGTTAGAGCGTTGGGCAGGTAGCCTAGTGGCTTAGAGCGTTGGGTAGGTATCCTGAGTGGTTAGAGCGTTGGGTAGGATTAGCCTAGTGGTTTAGAGCTTGTGGTAGGTAGCCTAGTGGTTAGAGCGTTGGGTAGGTATCCTAGTGGTTAGAGCGTTGGGTAGGTAGCTAGTGGCTGAAGAGCGTTGGGCAGGATAGCCTAGTGGTTAGAGCGTTTGGGCAGGTATCCTAGTGCGTTGTTGAGCGTTGGCAGGTAGCCTAGTGGCTAGAGCGGGTAGGTATCCTAGTGGTTAAGAGCGTTGGGCAGTAGCCTAGGTGAGAGCATGGTAGGTATCCTAGTGGTTAGACGCGTTGGACAGTATCCTTAGTGGTTAGAGCGTTGGGCAGGTAGCCTAGTGGCTTCAGCAGCGCGTTGGGGCAGGTATCCTAGTGGTTAGAGCATTGGGGCAGGTAGCCTAGGTGTATAGAGCGTTGGGCAGGTAGCCTAGTGGTTAGAGCGTTGGCTAGGTAGGCCTAGTGGTTAGAGCGTTGGGCAGGTATCCTAGTGGGTTAGAGCGCTTGGGCATGTAGCCTAGTGGCGTAGAGCGTTGGGCAAGGTAGCCTGTGAGTTTAGAGCAGGTAGCAGTTGGTTAGAAGCATTGCGGCAGAGTCTATCCTAGTGTTAGAGCATTTGGGCAGGTAGCCTAGGGTTGGAGCGTTTGGCAGGTATCCTAGTGGTAGAGCGTTGGAGCAGGTAGCCTAGTGTAGTAGAGCAGGTAGCCTAGTGGTTAGCATTGGGCAGGTATCCTGGTTAGAGTGTTGGACAGTCAGCTTAGTGGCAGGAGTGTTGACAGGTAGCCTAGTGGTTAGAGCTGGGCAGGTAGCCTAGTGGTCTAGAGCGTTGGGCATGGTAGCCTAGTGGTTAGAGGCGTTGGGGCAGGTAGCCTAGTGGTTAAGAGCGTTTGGAAGGTAGCCTGTGGTTAGAGCGTTGGGCAGGTAGCCTATTGTTAGAGCGATTGGACAGGTATCCTAGTGGTTAGAGCGTTTGGGCAGTAGCCTAGTGGTGTAGAGCGGTTGGGCAGGAGTAGCCTAGTGGCTAGAGACGGGGTTAGGCCTCAGTGGTTAGAGCGTTTGGGTAGGTAGCCTAGTGTTAGAGCGTTGGGCTAGGTAGCCTATAGTGGTTAGAGCGTTGGGTAGGTATCCTAGTGGTTAGAGCGTTGGGCAGGTAGCCTAGTGGTTAGAGCGTTGGGCAGGTAGCCTAGTGGCTTAGAGCGTTGGGCAGGTACCTAGTGTTAGAGCGTTTGGCAGGTAGCTAGTGGTTAGAGCGTGGGCAGGTAGCCTAGTGGTTAGAGCGTTGGGCAGGCCTAGTGGTGTCACTTAGAGCGTTGGGACAGGTAGCCTAGTGTTAGAGCGTTTGGGCAGGTTAGCCTAGTGGTTAGAGCGTTGGGACAGGATAGTCCTAGTGGTTAGAGCGTTGGGCAGGTAGCCTAGTGGTTAGAGCGTTGGGCGGTAGCCTAGTGGCTAGAGCGTTGGGAGTATCCTAGGGTTAGAGCCGTTGGGTAGCGTAGCCTAGTGGTAGAGCGTTGGGCAGGTAGCTAGTGGTTAGAGCGTTGGGTAGGTTATCCTAGTGGTTAGAGCGTTGGGTAGTAGCCTAGTGGCTAGAGCGTTGGTCAGGTAAGCCTAGTGGTTAGAGCGTTGGGCAGGTATCCTAGTGGTTAGAGCGATTTGGCAGGTAGTCCTGTGGCATAGAGCATTGGGTAGGTATCCTGTGGTTAGAGCGTTGGGCAGGTAGCTATGGTTAGAGCATTGGGTAGGTATCTATGGTTAGAGCGTTGGACAGGTATGCCTAGTGTTAGAAGCGTTGGGGCAGGTAGCCTAGTGGCCTAGAGCGTTGGGCAGGTATCCTAGTGTTAGAGCAGTTGGGCAGTAGCTAGTGGTTAGAGCGTTGGGCAGGTACCTAGTGGTTAGAGCGATTGGGCAGGTAGCCTAGTGGTTAGAGCGTTGGCAGGTATCCTAGTGGTTAGAGCGTTGGGCAGGTAGCCTAGTGGCTAGAGCCGTTGGGCAGGTATAGCCTATCAGTGGTTAGAGCAGGTAGCCTAGTGGATCTTAGAGCCATTTGTGGCAGGTATTCCTAGTGGTTAGAGCATTGGCGGTAGCACTAGTGGTGGAGCGTTGGGCAGGTATCCTAGTGGTAGTAGAGCGTTGGGCACGGCTAGCCTAGTGGTTAGAGCAGGTAGCCTAGTGCGTAGAGCATATTGGCGCAGGTTTCCTAGAGTGGTTAGAGCATTGGGCAGGGTAGCCTAGTGGTTAGAGTTTGGGCAGGTAGCCTAGTGGTTAGAGCGTTTGGAAGGGTTATCCTAGTGGTTAGAGCGTTTGGCAGGTATCTGAGTGTCTCTAGCATTTGCAGGTTATCCTAGTGGAATAGGAGCGGTTGGAGCAAGTATCCTGAGTGTATAGGTGGCCAGGTTCCTAGTGGTAGAGCGTTGGGGAAGGTATCCTAGTGGTTAGAGCGCTGGGCAGATATCCTTGTGGTCTCTAGCATTTGCAGGTATCCTAGTGGTTAGAGCGTTTGGCCAGGTATCCTAGTGGTTAGAGCTTTGGAAGGTATCCTAGTGGTTAGAGCGTTGGGAAGGTATCCTGGTGTTTAGTATTTGGCAGGTTTCCTAGTGGTTAGAGCGTTGGGCCGGTAACCAAAGGTTGCTGGATCGAATCCCGAGCTGACAAGGTAAAAATCTGTCTTCTGCCCCTGAACAAGGCAGTTAACCACTGTTCCCTCGTAGGCCGTCATTGTAAATAAGAATTTGCTCTTAACTGACTTGCCTAGTTAAATTAAAGAAAACATATTTTAAATCAAACTACATAATGTACAGTATTAACAGTATAACATTATATATGTACAGTAGTATGGTGCCTTCATCAACGTACTAAGTCATTCACCCTGCTCTTTGACCTCTCTTTCATCACCGTACTCAGTCATTCACAGTGCTCTTGACCTCTTCTTCATCACCGTACTCAGTCATTCACCCTGCTCTTTGACCTCTTCTTCATCACCGTACTCTTCTTCATCACCATACTCAGTCATTCACAGTGCTCTTTGACCTCTTCTTCTATCATCATACTCAGTCATTCACCCTGCTCTTTGACCTCTTCTTCATCATCATACTCAGTCATTCACCCTGCTCTTTGACCTTCTTCTTCATCATCATACTCAGTCATTCACCCTGCTCTTTGACCTCTTCTTCATCATCATACTCAGTCATTTCACCTGCTCTTTGACCTCTTCTTCATCATCATACTCAGTCATTCACCCTGCTCTTTTACTTTTTCTCATCATCTATACTCAGTCATTCACCCTGCTTTTGACCTCTTCTTCATCATCATACTCAGTGATTACCCTGCTCTTTGACCTCTCTTCACATCATACTCAGTCATTCACCCTGCTCTTTGACCTCTTCTTCATCATCATACTCAGTCATTCACCTTCTCTTTGACCTCTTCTTCATCATCATACTCAGTCATTCACCCTGCTCTTTGACCAAAGTTCCTCTCTTAGTTCTCTCCTTCCTCCCCCTCCTCTGGTATGTTTGAATCTCCTATAAGTGACAGACAACATGCTACAGTCATCTTTTCATCTCCTACCCCCTTCACCCTCCTCTCACCCCTTCAACCCCCCCTCACCCCTCCACCCCCCTCATCGCCTCCTACCCCCCCCTCCCCTGTCACCCCTCCACCCTCCCTGACTCCCTCCTACCCCCTCACCGTTCT
>NW_019943213.1:0-10936 GCF_002910315.2 Salvelinus sp. IW2-2015 | reverse complement strand
TAGCCAGTGGTTAAAGGCGTTGGGCAAGGTAGCCTAGTGGGTTAGAGCGTTGGCAGGTAGCCTAGTGTTAGCTATTGGCAGGTAGGGTTGACTTGGGAGTAGCCTAGTGGTTACGAGGCGTAGCGTGTGAGGCGTTGAAGGTAGCCCTATTGTTAGCGTTGGACACTAGCTAGGCTGTGCTTGGGCAGGTACGCTAGTGAGTTAGAGTGTTGCGACAGTAGGCCTATGGTTAGCAGTGTTGCGACAGTAGCCTAGTGGTTGAGAAGCAGGTAGCTGTCTAAGCTTGGCAAGCTATGGAGGCGTTGGGCAGGATTAGCCTAGTGGTCTAGAGGCGTTGGCAGGTACCTAGATGGTTAGAGCGTGGAACAGGTTAAGCCTAGTGGTTAGAGCGTTGGCAGGTATCCTAGTGGTTAGAGCGATTGGCAGGTACGACTAGTGGTTAGAGCGTTGGGCAGGTAGCTAGTGCGTTAGAGCGTTGGGCAGAGTAGCCTAGTGGGTAGAGCGTTGGGTAGGTAGCCTAGTGGTTTAGGAGCGATTGGGTAGGTTAGCCTAGGTAAGCGTTGGTAGTTAGCGTGGTTAGGGTGGGTAGCCTAGTGGTTAGGCGTTGGGGTAGGTAGCCTAGTGGCTAGAGCTTGGCAGTAGCCTAGTGGTTTAGAGCGTTGGAGCCAGGGTATTCCTAGTGGTTAGAGCGTTGGAGAGTAGCCTAGTGGTTAGAGCGGTTGGGCAGGTAGCCTAGTGGTTAGAGCGTTGGCAGGTAGCCTAGTGGTTAGAGCGTTTGACAGGAGGCCTAGTGTAGAGCGTTGGGCAGTAGCCTAGTGGTATAGAGCGTTGGACAGGTATCCTAGTGGTTAGAGGCGTGGGCAGGTAGCCTAGTGGTTAGAGCTTGGGCAGGTAGCCTAGTGCGCTTAGAGCGTTGGGTAGGTATCCTGAGTGGTTAAAGCGTTGGGTAGGTTAGCCTAGTGGGTTAGGAGCGTGGTAGGTAGCCTAGTGGTTAGAGCGTTGGGTAGGTATCCTAGTGGTTTAGAGCGTTGGGTAGGTAGCTAGTGCTAGAGCGTTGGCGCAGGTTAGCCTAGTGGTTAGAGCGTTTGGGAGCTGTTGTCCTAGTCGTGTATAGAGCGATTGGCAGGTAGGCCTTAGTGGCTATAGAGCTTGGGTAGGTATCCTTAGTGGTTGAGAGCGTTGGGCAGGTAGGCCTAGGTGGTGAGAGCGATTGGGTAGGTATCCTAGTGGTTAGAGCGATTGGACAGTATCCTAGTGTGTTAGAGCGTTGGGCAGGTAGCCTAGTGGCTTAGTAGCGTCTTGGGCAGGTATCCTAGTGGTTAGAGCATTTGGCAGGTACCTAGTGTTAAGAGCCGTTAGGGCGGTGCCTTAGTGGTCTAGAGCGTTGGCAAGGTAGGCTAGTGGTTAGACCGAGTTGGGCAGGTAGTGCTAGTGGTTAAGAGCGTTGGCAGGTAGCCTAGTGGGTAGAGCGTTGGGCAGGTAGCCTAGTGGTTAGAGCAGTAGCTTGGTTAGAGCATTGGCAGGTATTCCTAGTGTTAGAGCGTTGGGCAGGTAGCCTAGGGTTGAGCGTTGGGCAGGTACCTAGTGGTTAGAGCGTTGGCAGGTAGCCTAGTGTAGTAAGTGGGCAGGTATGCCTAGTGGTTAGAGCATTGGGCAGGTACCTAGTGTTAGAGTGTTGGAGCGTACCTAGTCGTTAGAGTGTTGTAAGGTTACCAGTGTTAGAGCAGGTAGCCTAGTGGTTAGAGCGTGGGCAGGTATGCCTAGTGGTTAGAGCGTTGGGCAGTAGCCTAGTGTTAGAGTCGTTGGGAACAGGTAGCCTAGTGGTTAGAGCGTTGGCAGGTAGCCTGTGGTTAGGCGTTGGACAGGTAGCCTAGTGGTTAGAGCGTTGGCAGTAGCCTAGTGGTTAGAGCGTTGGGCAGGTAGCCTAGTGGTAGAGCGTTGGGTAGGTATCCTAGTGGTTAGAGCGTTGGGTAGGTACCCTAGTGGGTTAGAGCGTTGGGTAGGTAGCTGGTGGGTTATCTAGTGGTTAGAGCGTTGGGTAGGTAGCCTAGTGGTTAGAGCGTTGGGCAGGTAGCCTAGTGGTTAGAGCGTTGGCAGTAGCTAGTGGTATAGAGCGTTGGGCAGGTTAGAGCTCAGTGCGTTTAGAGCTTTGGGGCAGGTAGGCCTAGTGGTTAGAGCGTTGGGCAGGTAGCCTAGTGGTATAGAGCGTTGGACAGGTAGCCTAGTGGTAGTAGAGCGTTGGGCAGGTAGCCTAGTGGTTAGAGCGTTGACAGGTATCCTAGTGGTTAGAGCGTTGGGCAGGTAGCCTAGTGGTTAGAGCGTTGGGCGGTAGCCTAGTGGCTAGAGCGTTGGGTAGGTATCCTAGTGGTTAGAGCGTTGGGTACGTAGCCTAGTGGTTAGAGCGTTGGGTAGGTAGCCTAGTGGTTAGAGCGCTTGGTAGGTTATCCTAGTGTTAGAGCGTTGGGGTAGGTAGCCTAGTGGCTAGGCTTGGGCAGGATAGCCTAGTGGTTAGAGCGTTGGGCAGGTATCCTAGTGGTTTAGAGCGGTTGGCAGGTAGCCTAGTGGCTAGAGCATTGGGTAGGTATCCTAGTGGTTAGAGCGTTCGGCAGGTAGCCTAGTGGTTAGAGCATTGGGTAGGTATCCTAGTGGCTTAGAGCGTTGGACAGGTATGCCTAGTCGTTAGGAGCGGTGGGCAGGTAGCCTAGTGGCCTAGAGCGTTGGGCAGGTATCCTAGTGGTTAGAGCATTGGGCAGTAGAGCCTAGTGGTTAGAGCGTTGGGCAGGTAGCCTAGTGGTCTAGAGCGTTGGGCAGGTAGCCTAGTGGTTAGAGCGTTGGCAGGTATCCTAGTGGTGTTAGAGCGTTGGCAGTAGCCTAGTGCTAGGCGTTGGGCAGGTAGGCCATAGTGGTTAGAGCACAGGTAGCCTAGTGGATTAGAGCATTTGGGCAGGTATCCTAGTGGTTAGAGCATTGGCAGGTAGCCTAGTGTTGGAGCGTTGGGCAGGTTATCCTAGTGGTACTAGAGCGATGTGGCAGGTAGCCTAGTGTTGAGCAGTAGCTAGTGGTTAGAGCAATTGGCAGGTATTCCTAGTGGTTAGAGCATTGGGGCAGGGTAGCCTAGTGTTAGAGTGTTTGGGCAGGTAGCCTAGTGTTAGAGCGTTGGAAGGTATTAGTGGTTTAGAGCGTTGGGCAGGTTATCTAGTGTCTCTAGCATTTGGCAGGTATCCTAGTGGTGTAGAGCGTTGGGCAGGTATCCTAGTGTGAGCGTCTGGCATCCAGTGCTAGTGGATCCTAGTGGTAGAGTGTTAGGAAGGTATCCTAGTGGTTAGAGCGTTGGGCAGATATCCTTGTGGTCTCTAGCATTTGGCAGGTATTCCTAGTGGTTAGAGCGTTGGCCAGGTATCCTAGTGGTTAGTAGCTTTGGGAAGGTATCCTAGTGGTTAGAGCGTTGGGAAGGTATCCTGGGTGTAGAGTGGTTGGGCAGGTTTCCTAGTGGTTTAGAGCGTTGGGCCGGTAACCAAAAGGTTGCTGGATCGAACCCCGAGCTGGACAAGGTAAAAATCTGTCGTTCTGCCCCTGAACAAGGCATTTAACCCACTGTTCCCTCGTAGGCCGTCATTGTAAATAAGAAATTTGCTCTTAACTGACTTGCCTAGTTAAATTAAGAAAACATGATTTAAATCAAACTACATAATGTACAGTATAACAGTATAACATTAATAATGTACAGTAGTATGGTGCCTTCATCAACGTACTAAGTCATTCACCCTGCTCTTTGACCTCTCCTTTCATCACCGTACTCAGTCATTCACAGTGCTCTTGAACTCTTCTTCATCACCGTACTCAGTCATTCACCCTGCTCTTTGACCTCTTCTTCATCACCGTACTCTTCTTCATCACCATACTCAGTCATTCACAGTGCTCTTGACCTCTTCTTCATCATCATACTCAGTCATTCACCCTGCTCTTTGACCTCTTCTTTCATCATCATACTCAGTCATTCACCCTGCTCTTTGACCTCTTCTTCATCACATACTCAGTCATTCACCCTGCTCTTTGACCTCTTCTTCATCATCATACTCAGTCATTTCACCTGCTCTTTGACCTCTTCTTCATCATCATACTCAGTCATTCACCCTGCTCTTTTGACCTCTCTTCATCATCATACTCAGTCATTCACCCTGCTCTTTGACCTCTTCTTCATCATCATACTCAGTGATCACCCTGCTCTTTGACCTCTTCTTCATCATCATACTCAGTCATTCACCCTGCTCTTTGACCTCTTCTTCATCATCATACTCAGTCATTCACCTTCTCTTTGACCTCTTCTTCATCATCATACTCAGTCATTCACCCTGCTCTTTGACCAAATGTTCCTCTCTTAGTTCTCTCCTTCCTCCCCTCCTCTGGTATGTTTGAATCTCCTATAAGTGACAGACAACATGCTACAGTCATCTTTTCATCTCCTACCCCCTTCACCCTCCCCCTCCCTCCCCCAACCCCCCCCTCACCCCCCTCACCCTCCACCCCTCATCGCCTCCTACCCCCCCTCCCCTGTCACCCCTCCACCCTCCCTGACTCCCTCCTACCCCCTCACCGTCTCCCCATCTCCCCCAGCTGCCAGAGTAAGAGGCCACTTCCCGTAAGTGTGTGTCTCGGCACATACCAAATTACACCACAACACACACACTCATCCTCTCCGCCAGGAGTGTGTGCTGATATATGCAGCATGTCGGACTTCTCCAGAAGTTTTTTTTTTTTTGTCTACCTCTCTAAAGTGCTCAGGGGAGGCTAACCGCTTTGCCTCAGTCCAACAGGAATCAGTGACTGACCTGTCACTTTCCGTCTGATAGCCATCTGCAGAAAGCAGGTCTGCATCCCTAATGGAACTTTCCTCCCTATATAGAAGCCCATAGGGCCCTGGTTCCAAAGTAGTGCACTACGTAGTGAATGGGTATCCATTAGGGATATAAACCCAGCGATTGACCTGTCATTTTTCCTCTGATAGCCATCTCCAGAAAGCAGGTCATGCAGCGTACGTCTAAAGTGCCTCTTAACCGCATTTTTTGAAGCCAGAAATGGTAATCCAATAACGATTAGACACGTGAGTCCCGTGCTGCAGCCAGGCTTCAGGTGGGAGGAGTGATAGCACGGCTGTTACCACTCTAAAAAAGCAGCTGGAACACACCACAAAAAAAAAACAGCAAATTTCCACGTCTTATCGTAATTTGAACACAGAGCAGTTTCTGATACCATTCCGATGCTGTGTTTGAACACAACGCAGCCTTAATACTAAAACACTTAGGGAAAAGCAACCATTGACTAGGTTCCCTTTCGTTCATATATATCTCAGCTGTATGTACAGCACAGAGAAATAAGTATCAAGAACCCTCTCAGCTATGTGGATTGCAGCTAATTCATAATGGTATCTCTATGCAGCTAGTATAATGGTATCTAATGCAGCTAGAATAATGGTATTCTATATGCAGCTATTATAATGGTATCTCCTATGCAGCTAGTATAATGGTATCTCTATGCAGCTAATCATAATGGTATATCTAGGCAGCTAGTATAATGGTGTCTCTATTGCAGCTGTAATGGTATCTGCTATGCAGCAGTATAATGGTATCTCTATGCAGCTATCATAATGCTATATCTAGGCAGCTAGTATAATGGTGTCTCTATGCAGCTAGTATAGTGGTGTGCTCTATGCAGCTATGTATAATGGTATCTCTATGCCAGCAGTATATTGGTATCTCTATGCAGCTAGTTAGGGTGTCTCTATGCAGCTTAGTATAATGGTGTCTCTATGCAGCTAGTTAGTGGTGTCTCTATGCAGCTATTATAATGGTACTCTCTATGCAGCTATTATAATGAGTATCTCTATGCAGCTAGTATTTAATTGTATCTCTATGCAGCTATCATAATGGTATATCTAGGCAGCTAGTATAATGTGTCTCTATGCAGCTAGTATAATGGTATCTCTATGCAGCTATCATAATGGTATATCTAGGCAGCTAGTATAATGGTTCTCTAGCAGCTAGTATAGTGGTGTCTCTATGCAGCATTATAATGAGTAGGCTCTATGCAGCTAGTATTAATGGTATTCTCTATGCACTAGTATAGTGTGCTCTATGCAGCTAGTATAAGGGGTGTCATCTTCTTCTTCCCTCCCCCCCATCTCCCCCAGCTGCCAGAGTAGAGAGCCACTTCCCGTAAGTGTGTGTCTCGGCACATACCAAATTACACACAACACACACACTCATCCCTCTCCGCCAGGAGTGTGTGCTGATATATGCAGCATGTCGGACTTCTCCAGAAGTTTTTTTTTTTTTGTCTACCTCTCTAAAGTGCTCAGGGGAGGCTAACCGCTTTGCCTCAGTCCAAACAGGAATCAGTGACTGACCTGTCACTTTCCGTCTGATAGCCATCTGCAGAAAGCAGGTCTGCATCCCTAATGGAACTTTCCTCCCTATATAGAGCCCATAGGGCCCTGGTCAAAAGTAGTGCACTACGTAGTGAATAGGGTATCCATTAGGGATATAACCCAGCGATTGACCTGTCATTTTTCCTCTGATAGCCATCTCCAGAAAGCAGGTCATGCAGCGTACGTCTAAAGTGCCTCTTAACCGCATTTTATGAAGCCAGAAAATGTAATCCAATAACGATTAGACACGTGAGTCCCGTGCTGCAGCCAGGCTTCAGGCTGGGAGGGGAGTGATAGCACGGGCTGTTACCACTCTAAAAAAGCAGCTGGAACACACACAAAAAAAAAACAGCAAATTCCACGTCCTTATCTAATTTGAACACAGAGCAGTTGCTATACCATTCCAGATGCTGTGTTTTGAAACACACCAGCCTTAATACTAAAACACTTAGGGAAACAAAGCAACCATTGACTTAGGTTCCCTTTGTTCATATATATCTCAGCTGTGTACAGCACAGAGAAATAGTATCAGAACCCCTCAGCTATGTGGATGCAGCTATTATAATGGTATCTCTATGCAGCTAGTATAATGGTATCTATATGCAGCTAGAATAATGGTATCTATATGCAGCTATTATAATGGTATCTCTATGCAGCTAGTATAATGGTATCTCTATGCAGCTATCATAATGGTATATCTAGGCAGCTAGTATAATGGTGTCTCTATGCAGCTAGTATAATGGTATTCTTGCAGCTATCATAATGTGTATATCCTGGCAGCCTAGTATAATGGTGTCTCTATGCAGCTAGTATAGTGGGTGTCTCTAGTGCAGCTATTTAAATGGTATCGTTATGCATGCTAGTAAATGGTATTTAATGCAGCTAGTATAGTGGTGTCTCTGATCAGTCTAAGATAAGGTGTCTCTTGCAGCTGAGTATAGTGGTGGTCTCTATGCAGCTATTATAATGGTATCTCTATGCAGCTATTATAAATGAGCTAATCCTCTATGCAGCTAGTATTAAATGGTATCTCTATGCGCTTCCATAATGGTATATCTAGGCAGGCTAGTAATATGGTGTCTATGCAGCTAGTATAATGGTATCATCTATGCAAGCTATCATAATGTATATTCTAGGCAGCCTCAGTATAATGGTTCTCTATGCAGCTAGTTATAGTGGGTGGTCCTATGCAGCATTAAAGGTATCCTCTTGCAGCTAGTATAATGGGTCATCTCTATGCAGCTAGTTATAGTGGTTGTCTCATATGCAGCTAGTATAAATGGTGTGCTCTATGCAGCTAAGTAATAAGTGGTGTCTCTATGCAGTTTATAATGGTTCTCTAATGCAGCTATTATAATGGTATCTCTATGCAGCTAGTATAATGGTATTATATGCAGCTAGAATGGTGTCTCTAATGCAAGCTAGTATATGTATTCTATGCAGCTAGTATATGGTGTCCTCTATGCGCAAGCTAGTATTGGTGTCCTCTATGCAGCTAGTATAAATTGGGTAAAAATCTTATGCAGCTAGTATAATGGTGGTCTCTTATGCAGTAGTTAGTGGTGTCTCTATGCAGCTATTATATGGTATTCGTCTATGCAGCTAGTATAATGGTATCCGTCTATGCAGCTAGTTTAATGGTTGTCTCTCTATGCAGCTAGTCAATAGTGGTGTCTTCTATGGCAGCTATTATATGGTATCGTCTATGCAGCTAGTTAATGGTATCTAATATGCAGGCTAGTATAATGGTGCTCTTGCCGGCTATCATAATGGTTATCTAGGCAGCTCGTATAATGGTGTCCTCTATGCAGCCTAGTATAAATGGTATCGTTCTCTATCAGCTTAGTATATGTGGTCTCTATGCAAGGGCTATCATAGAATGGTATAATGCTAGGCAGCTAAGTATAATGGTGTCTCTATGGAGCTAGTTATGTATCTTCTATGCAGCTTATCTGAATGGTATAATCTAGGCAGCCTGAGTATAATGGTGTCTCTATGCAGCTAGTATAATGATCCTCTATGCAGCGTATAATGGTGTCTCTATGCAGCTAGTAATAGTGGTGTCTTCTATGCAGCTAGTATAATGGTATTCTATGCAAGCTAGTAATAATGGTATATCTATGGCAGCTATTATAATGGTATATCTAATGCAGCTATTATAATGGTATCCTCCTGCAGCTAGTATAATGGGTATTTCTAAATTACCAGCTAGAGTATAAAGGTATATCTATGCAGCTTTTATAATGGTGTTCTCTATGCAGCTATTATAATGCTGTCTCTATGCAGCTTTATAATGGTATATCTATGCAGCGTGTATACTGGTGTCTCTATGCAGCTAGTATACTGGTGTCCTCTATGCGTTTTTAATGGTGTCCTCTATGGCATATGGTATCTATATGGCAGCTAGTATAATGGTATCCTATATGCAGCTATTATAGATGGTATCTCTACAGCTATTATAATGGTGTTCTCTATACGCTTAGTAAGATGGTTGTCTCTATGCAGCTAGTATTAAATGGTATCTATATGCAGGCGATACTGCGTTCTATATGCAGCTATTTAAATGGTATCCTCTCCTGCACTATGCCATGGGTCTTATGACTATAAATGGTGCTATATCTAGCTTAGTATAATGGGCTGTCTCCTATGCAGCTAGTATAATGGTATGTCTCTATGCAAGGCTCATATAATGGTATCTCTATGCAGCTATTATATGGTTTTCTAGGCAGCTAGTATAAATGGTGTCTCAATTGCAGCTAGTATAGATGGTTGTGCTCTATGGCAGCTATTATAATGTACTCTTGCAGCTAGTATGAACCTATGCAGCTATTATAAGTTAGTTCTCTATGCAGCCTTATATTAATGGTGCTCTATGCAGCTAGAATTTATGACTGTTGAATAATGTATCATCTATTGCAAGCCCTAGTATAAATGGGTATCTCATTATGCAAGCTAGATATAATGGTTCTCTATGCAGCTATTCATAATGGTCTCTAGTGCGCTAGTATAATGTGTCTCTATTGCAGCGCGTAGTATAATGGTATCTTATGCAGTCATAATGGTGTTCTATGCAGCTAGTTAATGAGTGTCTCTATTAATGCAGTCTATATGCGCTATATATGGTTCTCCTATGCAGCATTATATATGGTATCTCTCTATGCAGATAGTTATAATGGTAGTTCTCTATGCAGCTAGGTTATAGAGGTGTCTCTATGCAGCTATTATAATGGTGTCTCTTGCAGCTATTATAGATCTCTATGCAGCTAGTTATATGGTGTCTCGATGCACGCTATTAAATGTAATCTCTATCAGCTATTGTATAATGTCATTGATATGCAGCTAGTATAATGGTGGTCTCTATGAGCTAGTATAATGGTGTATCTCTATGCGATAATATCTCTATGCATATAAATGGTTATCTATCTATGCAGCTAGTATAATGGTGTATGCTTGCAGCTAGTATAATGGTGTCTCTTATGCAGCAGTATATGTAATCTATGCAGCTAGGTTATAATGGTTCTTATGCAGCTATGTAGGTTCTCTATGCAGCTAGTATTAATGCTAATCTCTATGCAGCTTATAAATGTATCTCATGCCTAGTTGCGCATGCTAGTTATATGGTGTTATGCAACTATATACGTCTTACGCACTATATAATGGTTAAATCTAATGCAGCTATTATAATGGTTGTCTCTATGCAGCTTATTCGATATCAGGCACTAGCAGGTGTCTCTATGCAGCTAGTATAATGTATCTCTATCAGCTAGTATAATGGTTCTCATATCAGCTATCTATAATGGTGTCCCTATCGCAGCTATTATAATGCTGTTCTATGATATATATGGTATCTCTTATAGCTAGCTATATAATGGATATCTGAGGCTATTAATGGTCCATGCCTAGTTATAATGGTATCTCCTCTAATGCAGCTATTTAATCTAATGGTGTCTTATGCAGTAGCTAATATGCGTGTCTCTATGCAGCTATATAATGGTATCCTCTATCGGAGTAAGGTTCAGCATATATGATATATGCTATGCGTAATCGTATCTCAGACTACTTTAATGGGTATCTCTATAGCCAAGCTAGTATATGGATACTATGATATTGCTCTATGCAACTTATTAAGCTGTCAGCGAATATATGGTATCTATATGCAGCATATAAATGGCTGTCTCTATGCATCGCTAGTATAATGTGTTATGCCTATATGGGCTTATTGAAATGGTATCTATCTATGCAGCTAAGTAAATGGTATCTATATGCAGCTATGATTATTCTAGCGGCTATTATAATGCCACAGCTAGTATAATGGTGTCTCTATGCAGCACGTAAGATGTCCTATGTAAGTGTTCTATATGCAGCTATTATATCGGTATCGCTCTTCTATGCAGCTATATTAATGGTATCCTCTAAAGCAGCTAGTATATGGTGTTTCTCTATGAAGCTATTAAATGGTATCTCTATGCAGGCTAGTATAATGGTGTCTCTTATGCAGCTAGTATAAATGGT
>NW_019943212.1:136817-165270 GCF_002910315.2 Salvelinus sp. IW2-2015 | reverse complement strand
TATGGTGGACGTTAGCCCCACCAGCACCCGCCTGCAGCTGCTGGAGCCCTTTGACAAGTGGAACGGCAAGGACCTTGAGGACCTGCAAGTGCTGATCAAGGTGAGAGGTGTATGTCAAGACAGCTATATGATGAGGAAGGCCTCTTCTCACTGTTTGGCTGAGTTCTATCCTCCACCAAGGACCATGGTTGGAATTGAGAGGCCTTCAACAGTGGCATTACGTTCTAATTATTAGAGACTTAGCAACCACTGAGTTGGCAGATGGTTGTTCAGGCATGTGGTGCCACATTTGGATGGCCATTTACCCTACGGCCTCTTTTCTTCCTTCCTGTTCCGCAGGTGAAAGGCAAGTGCACCACAGACCACATCAGCGCCGCTGGCCCCTGGCTCAAGTTTCGCGGTCACCTCGACAACATCTCCAACAACATGCTCATTGGAGCAATCAATATTGAGAACGACGCGGTCAACAAGATCAAGAACCGGCTGACGGGAGAGTACGGGGGCGTGCCTGACGTGGCTCGCCACTACAAGGTGTGACAGACAGTAACTGTCAGGAGAGGACCTATAGAGGCTGTGTGCTGTTGTTGGTTGGGCTGTCCCAGAATGACAATATTTAAATTAGAATCTGATTTTAAGAAATATTCCCTTTCTGCTCCTGCCAGGCTAACGGTCTGTCGTGGGTGGTTGTGGGGGATGACAACTACGGGGAGGGCTCGAGCAGAGAGCACGCAGCCCTGGAGCCCAGACACCTGGGAGGCAGGGTCATCCTTGTCAAGAGCTTTGCCAGGATCCACGGTACGCTTAGATGTTACATGTGGAGTCACCAAGAGAGAGGAGAGAGGAGAGGGTATAGGGGTGTGGCGGGGCATGTGGGTGGGTGGCATGAGAGGAAAAGCTTTTGGTGGGAACCTGCTCAATCTGAGACAGAGCTCGTGTAGCTATCATGAGACCCATTGCACAAGAGGGGAAACGTGGTTAGAAACAAGATCACCCACACACTTTGAATGTACACATTGTTCTCTATGACCTTGACTTGGCATGTAATGGATCTGCCCCGCTGTGGTAGAAGGCCTCTCTGTTTACACAATGGAGCTCGATAYGAGCCAATTCCCAAAGCTCCCTCTTGTTCCCCACTTTCTTTTTTTCTGTCTTRTTTTCWWTCTTTTCTCCTCATTGCCATTCTGTCCTCTTCTCAGAGACYAACCTGAAGAAGCAGGGCATGCTGCCCTTGACCTTTGCCGACCCCACCGACTATGACAAAATCCGCCCCGATGACAAGATCTCCATCACAGGCCTCGCAACCTTTGCCCCCGGMAAGGTGAGMGTCATTGACCATTCAGCYACCCAAATTAMYKCCCTCCATATAATGGGGATGGGACTTGGTAGTATGTGTATTTTACACRGATGCCTTACAGGCCAGCTGTCTTTCTCCTCTAGCCCCTGAAGGGAGTGGTGAAGCACGGTGACGGCAGCCAGGACATCATCACCCTGAACCACACCTTCAACGAGAACCAGGTTGAGTGGTTCCGCGCCGGCAGCGCCCTCAACAGGATGAAGGAGCTTCAGTAACTGAAGGGACCCAGGGGGGTTCGGAGGGGCGGAGGAGCACAGAGAGAGGCGGACCTGGAGATACTGAGGGGGAGGGGCTGCATAGACGTGGGAAATGGGCGGTAGCAGCCTGCATAGCGTAAACACACACCCCATGCTGCTGTACAGATGAAATGCTTGCGCACACATACAGGATTACTGTCAAAGCTCTCCCCACAGACAGGTAGAGCTGTATACGCACACACAAGCTCTGACATAACACACACAAGAACCCTTGTCTTTGTTTCAGCATAGCATTTAAGTGTTCCCGTTCTAGGCAGCACTGCTCTTGTTGGCAGTCCTCCGTTTGTGTAATCACGTTTGTCACGCTTCTTGCTATTGACTGTAGTGCTGCAGTATTCAATTCACTCTTACCTCACAAACACACTGCTAGCTCTCCATATCTGGTCTGTAGCTTGAATCCTTCTCACGTTCCTTTCCCTGTCTTAGTTGTTGTGTTAAGCTGTGTACCTGGACCACCACTTGTTTCCTCCAATACAGACAGAGCTGGTTAACACAGTTGCACATTTTAATTCACTGAATGTATCCCTCTCATTCCCAGGATTTCCAACTCTTGTTAGTTCACTATTGCTGCTGGTAAAGATTAATGTGAATATTTGTTTAGGTAAGTCCACCATAGTTCTAGTGGGCCTCAGGAGCTGCACATTTTTCCTGTGACTGACCTGAATTGATCCGTTTTAGTCATTTGATTAGACAGCAAGTCGCTTAACCTGGTTACCCAGGCCGAGTAACTGTTCACATAGTAGACTAAAGGCATCAATGTAACCATTAGATTATGTGGCCCCAGAACCAGGTTGTAGTGACAAGGTCAATCCTTCTACAGAGTGTAGTGTAATCATATACTTTTTTTTGGTAGGGTTTTCCTTTTCCGGTGTTTCTCTTGACCCAAAATCAATTTTAACCCACGGAATTTGGTGTACCGTTTGTCACTCCTTTGCATTCCACACGTTAACTCTCAACCGCTGCTTTCTCCACGTGCTCTATTTGTTTCTACTTGAGGGCTATTGCATGAAATGATATTAGATCCTAGCAGCCCTTTTCTGTGTGTCTCTGTAGGTGGGAGTAAAATGCTACATACTGCTGTGTTGTACTAGTCTTGCCATTACTTTCCATGTGCGTGTCCATATATGTTAGCTAGCTAATCAGACCATTGCCTGTCCATATCCCTGTCTGGCTTTGTGCTGCTCCTCTGTCCTTGCTAATTCCAAGGCTCCACGCACAGCTTGAGGGACCTCCTCTTACAAAATGAACGAACAATCTAGTGTCCAGGCGGCTGTACACTAGCGCTATATGTAGTAGTATTGTAGACACTCATCCACGCTTTCACTTATGCATCGCAAATGCTGCACTCCATAGCATCTTAAAGCAAGGGTGTGATTTTAATTTGAAATAACAGAATACGACAAATGTAATTTGAGAAATGTATACCATTATCTGATTCAGGTTATTACATTTGGCTAAAACTCTTGCCATTTTGTATCTACATTTTGCCACTTAAATGGTACATTGTGTGTTTGAGGATATTGCAGCTAAGTCTTATAAAGTGTGACTGTTTAAGTTGGCTTTGGGGGGCCATGACCACCTATTCGTTGTCTTCTCGTCACTAAGTACTAATTTACTTTAAAGTAAGTTCTAATCAAAGTATTCATGGGAATACTTTGGAGATTGGACTGGCCACTTCCATTAAATCCATTGGTCATGGTGCCAAGATGATTAATGTTGCTATCAAATCAACATTTGTTTTCATGTCAGTTTATTTTGCTTATCAATGATGAACTGAAGAGCTAACTATCTCAGTTTTTGTAGTTGCAGTAGGGTGTAATGAAAGTAGAAACGCAATGCCTATTTTTGTCCACTAGCATATGGTCTTCATTGACAATCTATTCAGATGAATAGCAATGGCTCTGTTAAACCCAAATGTATTTAAAGGAACTTGGTTTGGGCCTGTGTGTAAATCATGTAATATAGAGGTGTACATATGCACTATGTAAAATGGAGAGAGGGTGGGCAGTAGCTGCCTGGTTGAATGCAGAGCCTTTTGTTCTCTGATAAACCCACTGTAACAAACTAATCATTTAATCTCATCAATTATCTTTTATTAAACTGAAGCCTAAAATAGTTTATCCATTTCCCCCCTCCCCAATCTAAGGGTTTCACAACTAGTCAAACCAATAAACAGGTGGTTGGAGGTTTTAAATGAAAGGTAAATTATTGTTCAAGCATTAAAGTAGGGTTGTACTGTACGTCTCAATGTTTTGTCACTCTTGGACCTGTGCTGTACAGTGGTCCGTCTTTGTATGTTGCACACTGGTGTGCACCCAGGTGAATGTTGGAGTTGTCAATGTAAAGGGAGCGACTGGTCAGGTGAGACATGCCTAGGTTTTGTTTTAAAGTTATTTGATGCAGATGAAGGAACCCCTGATTTGAAACAGGATTGGCTCCAGATCATGCAACTTTAACCCATGTATGCGGTTTAGAGACCATTAACCAACTTGTTATACACTGTCATAATCAATACTAATTCGTCATTTGCTCAACCTTAACTTTGCTAACACGTTGCTGATGAATTCTCTCTGATCTGTCTACTGAAGTTAATCACCAAAGATGCCTCATGAAAATGCCCCATTTACATACTAAAACAAACATAAGTGTTGTTACAAAGGTTTGCCATTCTGTTTCATTTCTTCATGTCAATGAACCCCATGTTTGAGTATGAAGATGACCAGTGTAATGCCAGCAGCATTTAAGTTTGTCAATTGTGTGGCTTTTAATAAAGAAATTCTTAAATTCACAAGTATTTAATGCAGTCTCTAAATGGAACTGTTCCTTTGTACATTGTAATTCATAAGGATAACAGCCACCCATGAAGCAGGCTGCTTATACTGTGATGTAATATACAATATGTTGATCCCTGGTTCAAATCTGTGAGTTTCTGAAATGCTACTGTAACGTGACAAAGCAAATGCTTAGCTCATTTTAAGTTGTCTTCAGTAAATCCAAAACCTGAACTGCTTTGTTTTATTGGCCTAGCTATTTCTTTTCCATTTTGAAACACTGTCAATGACTGACTTCATAAGAATGCTAATTTTGTTCAGACACTGCAAACAATTAAATGTAGAAACCCATTGATGGGCATTATTCAATTTAATGTAATCTCAAGTGGTTAATTCCGCTTGACTGATTTCCATATTTGTTTTGATTTTTAAAGTTTGTTTTGTATTAGATTTGAATGCTTGGAGTTTCATAGCGTACAAGATTAAAAAGAGATTTTAGGATATTTCCTGTGGTAAATTAATAAAATGTTATTTTTGCAAGTTTACATAATTAGATTTAATTCAGCACTTATAGTTACAATTCAGCACTGTGAATATAGTATCCCTTAGCCATAATAGAGGCGGTTTCACGGACAGAGATTGAGCCTAGTCCTGGACTAAGAAGTACTTTCAATGGCGATTTTCAGTCCATGACTAGGCTTAACCTGTGTCTGGGTTTTTCCATTACAGCACCATTGTGTTGCCAGTGACTATGTTAATGTAGGCTCTAGTGTTATGTTTTTGGAGAAGGGCTGTGGAATTGGAAACAAGTCTGAGCCTTTTTGGTAAAACACTGAGGTAAGTCACTAGTGGAAATGTGCAATTATGGTGCTTTTCGAATGAGACTTACCCCCACACTAGAGATCTTCACGGGTCCTAAAAGTTGGACCCAGACCCAAGGCCAATTACCCCTTTTTCTCCCCAATTTTGTGAAATCCAATTGCTAGTTAGTCGTGTCCCATCGCTGCAACTCCCCTACGGACTCGGGAGAGGTGAAGGTCGAGAGCCATGCATCCTCTGAAACACGACCTTGCCAAACCTCACTGCTTCTTGACTCACTGCACGCTTAACTCGGAAGCCAGCCGCACCAATGTGTCAGAGGAAACACCGTCCAGCTGGCGACCGAAGTCAGCTTACAGGCACCTGGCCCGCCGCAAGGAGTTGCTAGAGTGCGATGGGATGAGGATATCCCGGCCGGCCAAACCCTCCTCTAACCCGGACCACGCTAGGCCAATTGTGCCGGGCAATGCAGTGCCTTAAACCGCTGCACAACTTGGGAGGCCCAAACACATTTTTTAAAGGGTGACCCTCCCGAATGGACACGAGAACAATCGAATCCGGGCCCGATGACAACCAGACCTAGAGCCAAATTTTGGGTTCGGTCGAACCCATGAAGATTTCTACCCCAACACCAGTGGGTTGCCAGTGTTTTATGTTAAATGTAAGCTCCAGTGTAATTGTATTTCCTTCAGGAGTGTGACACTAAAGACGGGGCGAGCAGAATCAACGGGGCGAGCAGAATCAACAACCTCTGCGTCATTCAAGACAGTTGATTTGTGAGAAGGTGCTGAAGTTCACAGTTAGCCAGTGTTATGTAAATGCCAGCTGAAATGTATACATGGTTCGGCACCAAATCAGGCCAGGTCCGCCAGAGCCATGGCTCAATGAGACTTGGTGCCGGTCTGCGTAGATGGAAACAGACAAGTTTGAGTCTTTTGGTATACAACCAGGGTAAATCCTCAAGGGAATATCACTATTCATGTGTTTGTATTCTGTTAAAAAAATGTTTTTTAAAATGTAAGTATTTCCCAGGTACATCATTCAGAGGAAACTGCAAGACAGCATGACTGAGTGCAAAGACAAATACTGTGTATCTCAACAGTATTAAGTGGCTTCCTTTCTGTGTGTCCTTTTCTACACTATGTTGAAGAACTGGGCAAGTGAGAACAAATGTATGAGTTCTCAGATCAGTAGACCAGATAAGGAAAGGAGACCAGAGGAGGAAGCCAAGAACTTTGACGAACAAAATACTAAAATAAAATTGCTGAAAAAAGCGTTCTGTGCCTTTAAGATTGCGACCTGCCGTAAACGGTCACGATAATGTAGTAAATCAATAACACGTGTAAAAAAATATTTTATGAAGCTAGCGACACCAAGATGGGGATTTTGGTGTCAATTTATCTATGATACCAGTATTTATTCAAACTAATAAGATGGTGATCCTTGCAGTTGAAGATACATTGTCCGAATTTAAATAATTTGAGTAGTTTAAAGGATTGCAAGGAAAGGTAGGTAACGTTAACAGTTTCAGGACCGTGATGCTGTGTTAGCTAGCTAGAGAGATAACGTTATGTTTCTTGATGAAATTGTTATACATTACTAGCTACATTGTTTCATTACACTGTAACAATGGAATTTAATATGATAAGGTAGCTAGCTAGCTGGTAAATGTACCTGTGCTATAGCACTTTAACACATGGCAGACTTACTGTCATACCACCCTGTCTGAAAGGTATTTTTCTGTGATTTCATAGCTACTGTATATTGTTTCTTGTTTTTCCTCGGACCAGAATTATGTTCGTGGCAGTGGAGATGGTTGACACTGTCAGAATCCCCCCATGGAATTTCCAGCGGCAGTTCAATGAAGCCATAGCCGAAGAACTCAACAAGAAATTGGCCAATAAGGTGAGAGGATGCAGTACCAAAGATACTGTAWCCWACTCCCCTATTYATCAKTGGACAGRGGTTCTGTATATTGTCAGCTGAGTTAATCTTTTATTGTTTGCTTTGTTTAGCCTAACACAATTGTGACATTGTAGTCTTGTTAACTTATCTGCTTTATTTATGTTTGGCTGTTCTTTACCTGCATCGCCACAGGTGGTTTACCAGGTTGGCCTCTGTATCTGTTTGTATGACATCACAAAACTGGAGGATTCCTACATATTTCCAGGTGATGGAGCTTCCCACACCAAAGGTAAGGAAATTACAATTTGCGACAGATTTTGATGCGAATATTTAAAAATCAGCATAAAAATATTATGCACATTTTCCCACCGCAGGTGGGTTTCCATAAAACTGACTTGTTGCAGATAAAAAGCTGTGTGATGACAGGGCACATAAAAAGCCCTTTTGTGCTTACATTTCTTTGTACTGAATAAAAAATGGAAGTTCAATGTTTCCATTGCATTTTAAACTCGACCGATGGTTTTGTCACAAACTGTTACAACAAATAGTAAACGTGCTCAATCTGGTTTTTGCACATGCTCTCTAGACAACAGTTCACTTATAAAGTTGACAGAGTAGGTTATATGATGAGATGTGGATAAGCGCGAGATCATTTTTATTTGATAAAGCCGAACACCGATCATGTCAATCCTCAATATTTATTTATTGGACATTTGCAAGCCTACAGTGTACTTAAAAGCCCAATACAGCCATTTTGTATCTTAATATCAAATCATTTCACCAGGCAGGCCAAAACTCCATCCCACCAAAACAGGCTGAAATTTCAGGCGCTCTTTTCAAACAGTGCTTACAATAAGAGGGCATTATCATTATTTTCAGTTTCATGGTGTTATTCCAACCTCATAGTGCGTAAATACAGTTGAAGTTGGAAGTTTACATACACCTTAGTCATATACATTTAAACTCAGTTTTTCATAATTCCTGACATTTAATCCTAGTAAAAAATGTGGAATGTCAGAATAATAGTAGAGAGTGATTTATTTCAGCTTTTATTTCTTTCATCACATTCCCAGTGGGTCAGAAGTTTACATACACTCAATTAGTATTTGGTAGCTTTGCCTTTAAATTGTTTAACTTGGGTCAAATGTTTCGGGTAGCCTTCCACAAGCTTCCCACAATAAATTGGGTGAATTTTGGCCCATTCCTCCTGACAGAGCTGGTGTAACTGAGTCAGGTTTGTAGGCCTCCTTGCTCGCACACGCTTTTTCAGTTCTGCCCAGAAATGTTCTATAGGATTGAGGTCAGGGCTTTGTGATGGCCAGACCAATACCTTGACTTTGTTGTCCTTAAGCCATTTTGCCACAACTTTGGAAGTATGCTTGGGGTCATTGTCCATTTGGAAGACCCATTTATGACCAAGCTTTAACTTCCTGACTGATGTCTTGAGATGTTGCTTCAATATATCCACATAATTTTCCTTCCTCATGATGCCATTTATTTTGTGAAGTGCACTAGACCCTCCTGCAGAAAAGCATCCCCACAACATGATGCTGCCGGGGGTGCAAGCCTCCCCCTTTTTCCTCCAAACATAACGATGGTCATTATGGCCAAATAGTTCTATTTTAGTTTCATCAGACCAGAAGACATTTCTCCAAAAAAGTACGATCTTTGTCTCCATGTGCAGTTACAAACCATAGTCTGGCTTTTTTATGACGGTTTTGGAGCAGTGGCTTCTTCCTTGCTGAGCGTCCTTTCAGGATATGTCGATATAGGACTCGTTTTACTGTGGATATAGATACTTATGTACCTGTTTCCTCCAGCATCTTCACAGGGTCCTTTGCTGTGGTTTTGGGATTGATTTGCACTTTTTGCACCAAAGTATGTACATTTATTTCACATTTTATTTCACATTTATTTAACCAGGTAGGCAAGTTGAGAACAAGTTCATTTACAATTGCGACAGTTACAGTTACACATGGAGTAAAACAAACATAATACAGTAGAAAAATAAGTCTATATACAATGTGAGCAAATGAGGTGAGATAAGGGAGGTAAAGGCAAAAAAAAGGCCATGGTGGCGAAGTAAATACAATATAGCAAGTAAAACACTGGAATGGTAGATTTGCAGTGGAAGAATGTGCAAAGTAGAAACAGAAATAATGGGGTGCAAAGGAGCTAAATAAATACAGTAGTGGAAGGGGTAGTTGTTTGGGCTAAATTATAGATGGGCTATGTACAGGTGCCGTAATCTGTGAGCTGCTCTGACAGCTGGTGCTTAAAGCTAGTAAGGGAGATAAGTGTTTCCAGTTTCAGAGATTTTTGTTGTTCGCTCCAGTCATTGGCAGCAGAGAACTGGAAGGAGAGGCGGCCAAAGTAGGAATTGGCTTTGGGGGTGACCAGAGATATATATACCTGCTGGAGCGCGTGCTACAGGTGGGTGCTGCTATGGTGACCAGCGAGCTGAGATAAGGGGGGACTTTACCTAGCAGGGTCTTGTAGATGACCTGGAGCCAGTGGGTTTGGCGATGAGTATGAAGCGAGGGCCAGCCAACGAGAGCGTACAGGTCGCAGTGGTGGGTAGTATATGGGGCTTTGGTGACAAAACGGATGGCACTGTGATAAACTGCATCCAATTTATTGAGTAGGGTATTGGAGGGTATTTTGTAAATGACAACGCCGAAGTCGAGGATCTGTAGGATGGTCAGTTTTACGAGGGTATGTTTGGCAGCATGAGTGAAGGATGCTTTGTTTCGAAATAGGAAGCCAATTCTAGATTTAACTTTGGATTGGAGATGTTTGATGTGAGTCTGGAAGGAGAGTTCATCTCTAGGAGACAGAACGCGTCTCCTTCCTGAGCAGTATGACGGCTGCGTGGTCCCATGGTGTTTATACTTGCGTACTATTGTTTGTACAGATGAACGTGGCACCTTCAGGCGTTTGGAAATTGCTCCCAAGGATCAACCAGACTTGTGGATGTCTACAATTTTTTTCTGAGGTCTTGGCTGATTTCTTTTGATTTTCCCATGATATCAAGCAAAGAGGCACTGAGTTTGAAGGTAGGCCTTGAAATACATCCACAGGTACACCTCCAATTGAATCAAATGATGTCAATTAGCCTATCAGAAGCTTCTAAAGCCATGACATCATTTTTGGGACTTTTCCAAGCGGTTTAAAGGCACAGTCAACTTAGTGTATGTAAACTTCTGACCCAATGGAATTGTGATACAGTGAATTATAAGTTAAATAATCTGTATGTAAGCAATTGTTGGAAATATTACTTGTGTCATGCACAAAGTAGATGTCCTAACCGACTTGCCAAAACTAGTTTGTTAACAAGAAATTTGTGGAGTGGTTGAAAAATGAGTTTTAATGACTCCAACCTAACTGTATGTAAACTTCTGATTTCAACTGTATATATAAAACACAGGAAAATCATAGTTTTGACCACCATCATTGTTTATTTAATCTTCCTATAAACTCTTCATGCTTTTCCATGGCATGGTGGTAGTAGGCTGCAACGTAAAATATCATTGCGTGAATCCAAGTTAACCTCGACATGATGGTTATTATATCAATAGTTGCGGCGTTTCGACCATGATTATTGCATAATCTTTCACAGGCAAGAAAATTGTCCACCCTTGTCTAGTGTATTTTGTGTTGACATTTTGCCCTCAAATGTGCTGTTTCCATCATGCCTGCTGTGAGTTAATTTTTTTAATGTGTAATTCATCTGCATGAAATGGTTGGATGGAAACCTGCTTAATGTCGCTGATAGGCCTACATGTTTCATATGAATATTGATTTGCAGGTAACAAGTGAATACATTGTTTTAGGATTGAGCCCACAAATGTATTCACTTGTTACCTGTAAATCAATATTCATGCAATAATTGTGGTCAAAATGGTGCAAAATAATACAAATAAAATAAAAACGTCACTGGTCCAATGAATGTGTTTATTTTCGAACGCTCTGCATAGAATTATTACTTTGTGTTATCTAAGGTAGAAAAAATACAGGTTAAGACGAAGTAATAATTCCATGCAGAGCATTCGAAAATAAACACGTTCATTGGACCAGTGACTTAAAAAAAATATATATATATTTCACCTTTCATTTAACTAGGCAAGTCAGTTAAGAACAAATTCTTATTTACATTGACGGCCTAGAAACAGTGTGTTAACTGCCTTGTTCAGGGGCAGAACGACTGATTTTTACCTTGTCAGCTCGGGGACTCGATCTAGCAACATATTCGGTTACTAGCTAGGTGTCAGAAGCAGCAGGTTCACCATCCTTTCTCCCCTGCCTCTGGAATGGTTGCAGTCTGGGAGAATGTTGGACTACCTAGCTAACATTTTTGATCCTGTTCGTTTGATCCTGATCCTATTTCAAATGCTCACACTGATGTTTTCCAATTCAGTCAAACAAATAATGGCTTATTACCAAAGCGGTATTGTAAACACGTTGTGGCCGATGTGTGTGATTGTTTGCAGACTTTTTTTCCCCAGCTTTGACCGTGCTACTGACTGTAGTGGTGTTGCTTGGCTTGCGCATGCAAATTTAGTTCACACAACATTTTATAATAGAATTTTATTTGACACGTCAAATTAAAAGCTTAATTGATGCGTATCTTTTTTTGAAATGCAAAGACCCAAACGGCATTCCATATGTTATATACACTGCTCAAAAAAATAAAGGGAACACTTAAACAACACAATGTAACTCCAAGTCAATCACACTTCTGTGAAATCAAACGGTCCAGCTCTAAGGAAGCACACTGATTGACAATAAAATTCACATGCTGTTGTGCAAATGGAATAGACAAAGGTGGGAAATTAATGGCAATTTAGCAAGAACCCCCAATAAAGGAGTGATTCTGCAGGTGGTGACCACGAGACCACTTCTCAGTTCCTATGCTTCCTGGCTGATGTTTTGGTCACTTTTGAATGCTGCGCGTGCTCTCACTCTAGTGGTAGCATGAGACGGAGTCAACAACCACAACAAGTGGCTCAGGTAGTGCAGCTCATCCAGGATGGCACATCAATGCGAGCTGTGGCGAGAAGGTTTGCTGTTGTCTGTCAGCGTAGGGTCCAGAGCATGAGGCGGCTACCAGGAGACAGGCCAGTTACACTCAGAGAGACGTGGAGGAGGCCGTAGGAGGGCACACACACCCAGCAGCAGGACCGCTACATCCGCCGCCTTTGTGCAAAGGAGGCACTGCCAGAAGCCCTGCAAATTCCTCCAGCAGGCCACAAATGTGCATGGGTCTGCTCAATTAAACGGTTCCAGACAGACTCCCCTCAGAGGGTGGTGAATAGGCCCGACGGCCACAGGTTGGGGTGTTGTGCTTACAGCCCCAACCCCGTACGGCAGGACGTTGGCATTGCCAAGAGAACACCAAAGAATGTGCAAATCGCCACTGGCGCCCTGTGCTCTTCACAGAAATGAAAGCAGCGATTCACACGAGACACAGGACACATGTGACAGACGTACAGGCTGGAGACCACAGTGGGTTAGAACGTCTTGGCTGCCATGCAACATCTCCACTCCAGCTCATGACCGGTTTGCGGTGGGTCAGTCATGGTATGTGGGTGGCATTTCCTTGTGGGGCCGCACAGCCCTCCATGTGGCTCGCCACGAGGTAGCCTGACTGCCATTAGGCTGACAATATGAGTCCTCAGACCCCTGTGAGACCATATGCCCTCGACCCATGCACCCATTTGGGCCTCTGGGAGGTCTATTTTGCAGGGCCTCTGGCAGGTGTCTCCTCTGCAACAAAGGCGCCAGCAGCAGATGTAGCGCGTCCTGCCTGCTGGCGGTGTTGCCCTCCTTAAACCGCTCCTCCACGTCTTCCTGATGTACGTGGCCTGTCTCCTGGTGTGCGCCTCCATGCTCTGGCACACTACCGTCATGACAGACACAGCAACCTCTTCTTGCCACAGCTTGCCATTGATGTGCCATCCTGGATGAGCTGCACTGACCTGAGCCACTTGTGTGTGGTTTAGACTCTGTCTTCATGCTACACTGAGAGAGTGAGAGCACCGCCAGCATTCAAAAGTGACCAAAACAATCAGCCAGGAAGCATAGGAACTAGAGAGTGTCTGTGGTCACCACCTGCAGAATCACTCCTTTAGTGGGGTGTCTTGCTAATTGCCTATAATTTCCACCTTTTGCTATTTCCATTTGCACAACAGCATGTGAAATTTATTGTCAATCAGTTTGCTTCCTAAGTGGACAGTTTGATTTCACAGAAGTGTGATTGACTTGGAGTTACATTGTTTGTTTAAGTTTTCCCTTTATTTTTTGAGCCGAGTGTAAGTTAAAGTCCTAGCACCTTGCCCTCTATTAGGTAGGTGGAACTTTCACTGTTATTGCACCATATTACTATCAGATCTACACAAGGTGCCTTGGAGCGTCACTGACTAGGCAGTTTTCTGGGCAGGATTTTCTCTTAGGACTGACTGTCCATTTTAACGATGTGACCCTTCATCTTTTGCCCTACCTCTGTTAGTCCACTTCCAGAGCTATGTTGTGTTCCACCCTGTCTTGGATGAGATTCTATGTCTTGGAAATGATCAAGTAACGCAGTCCTAAAGTAGGTACATGGTGAGAGAAACACCTCATCTTTCACCCCACCTTCCAGTTTTCTCCCCCCATCTGAAGTTAAGTCCTAGGTAGATGGACTCAGGCAACAGGCGATTGTTCCATTAACGCATATACCCTATGTCTATTCTGGACTAATAGCCGTCGTGTGTGTGAAAATAAGAACAATTAGACATGCTGATTTGGCTTGATCACTTAATTTGGGTGACAAGATACTTTTCTATACTCCGGCCGTCACAGCCCCAGAGAGTCTGTACACACGCAGTGGTTTCCTACCTACCCGGTCTCTCTCTCAATGATAAATGGATCAACAGGAAGAAGTCTCAGTATGAGTATAACAGTGTGGCAGTCTGTATAGATTTGTTCACACCTGCCATATTGTGTTCACCAGTCAGCCTAGGATTCTTTGATGACATCGTCATTCCCCCAGAGTCCCTACAGCAGCCTGCAAAATTGTATCCTGCCCAGTGATGTGTGTTTGTGTATTTCTTACCAATGTGTGCATTTGACAATTTGTTGCTTAAAGCTGAGTTGCAGTAGATGGCTCTGGAATACAATTGTGTAAATGTTAATTAAACTCCTCATGTTGATAGCTATCTGATAGACATTTTAGTTTACCTGTAAAAGCTACTGAAAATAAAGCAATCTAGCAAGCGCTCCTTGACTGCTGCCTCAGCGATGAAGCGGAGCAGGTGTGGGTGTGGGAGTATGAGACGGACGAAGGGGCCCATGACCTCTACATGGACCAAGGTGAGGACATCCGCTTCCGGGTCACAGATGAAGTCTTCCTGGACACGTCGCCCACAGGCCCTTCTGCCGCAGCAACCGACACCCCTGCAGCTCCAGGAGCAGAGGAGAGTGGCCAGAAGAAAGAGGCCCCTTACACACTGCTAGTAAGAAGGCGCTCACTGATAGAACAGACTTATTTCACACTACAAAAGATTGAATTACTATTGTTGTGAATTGAATAATTTCAAGTATCCATTTACAGTATATGTGATTGAGTTAAATGGTACCGGTAAGCTCACTCAAAATGTCCAGTGAGCAAGTATGGAACGTTTGATCAGGAGTATAATTCATTGGCTGAATTCTCCTGATGACCTGGATGGAATTATGTGATCTTTCCTTAACCCATAGGAAGTCCCACCCAGTTGACTACTTAAACATTTTGAAAGTCCTCAACGGTGCTGCCCAGGCTTAAACAAGCTTTGGGGCACTGGAGCTGTCTATTTTAGTCTATGGTGATGTTACTGCAGAATTGGTACCTTTTGGGTAGTGCAACTGGTTAGTACTTTGTCAAGTAGGGCGGTCACTTGTGCTTGCGAAGCAAAGGACCACTCGTTCGAGAAGGCAAAACTGTTAGCAGCGTAGTGATGTCCTTCACATAGGTGTACTTTTGGTTTTGCATCATACATCCTTATTACAAATGACTATTTTAAGGTATTTTTCAATACTATAAGTCAGTAATTAATTCCACCCCTTCCCTCCCTGCCTTTCTTGTGTATCAGGGTACCATTAGCGAGCCAGGCTTGGGCCTCCTGTCCTGGTGGAACAGCTAGCGAAAGGAGAGACCATTACAGTAGAGAAAACAGGGGAGACAGCTGTCAAGTATTCATCCTACCTGCTGGACATACACCTTCTTTTTGGACTCTTCTCAGTCACTCCTCCCAGGTTGTGACTTTAACACTGGAGAAACAGGACTCTGTGAAGTGTCCACAAGGCTAATAGACACAGAACTTTGGGCTCAAGTAGAGGAGCCAGGATTCCCATAATAGGAATGGCAGACCCAAGGACAAGGGACCAGTAGCAAGGATTTCTAATAGCGCACACAGGCCGGGGACATGGAGAACTGCCTCACTTGCAAAGGTGTAGATCCACTTCCCCCTGTATATTGTAAATACTACCACCATAACTGTTAACGCACCAGCATTTACACCCGGTGCACATGACCGTAAGAAAGACTGACTAAAGGGCCCCAATTGGCCTATTTAGTGTCACCATGTAGTCTGTGAGTGTTCAGTTGAACAAGTAATGGAGTGTGCCTAAATATACAATTGTGTGTTGTCTTTTTGACCAGTATAGTGTTTCATCAGTGATAATCTTTGTTTGCATGATTTTGAGTTGGGTTATTTAAGTAATTAACGCCCAAGGAGGTGATGGTATATGGCCAATATACCACGGATCTCAGGCATGACGCATCGCAGAGTATTGGCCATTTTTCACAAAGCCCTGAGGTTTCTTATTGCTATTATAAACTGGTTACCAATGTAATTAGAGCAGTAAAAATAAATGTTTTGTCATATCTGTGGTATATGGCTGATATACCACGGCTGTCAGCCAATCAGCATTCAGGGCTCGAACCACCCAGTTTATAATTGTGTATAGGACATGTATCCCAAAAATATCATAAAATTACTGTCCTTGGGAAGGGTTGTTGTGAACCCACAAGCACTACACCTCACTGTAATTTGTGTATTTTCAGAGTTGGTCCTCTGAAGCAGTTTTTGATAAAGCGTAGAAGCCATATTCTTCCAGGCCAAATGAATGTTTCATATTCTGATCTTGATTTTGGTTATTTTTACTTACACCATTACATGAAGGAATACATCAGTATGGTTTACAATACGAACACGTACTTGTTTAATGTAATAACTGCTTTGACGCGTATGGGCATAGCACTCTTGTTATGCCAACAAATTTGTCGGCAAACACACATCACAAACATCACGCCCATTCTCCCGGCTACGGTGTAATCTCAGCCAGCGGCAGATGCGCAGCTTCAACAACACACCGCAAATCAGGGTATTCCGCGCGACTACGCGTATTTACTGTTATTTATTTAATGTTATATAATAGTAACTGACAAGGCACACACCCGTCCTCTACCGACAAAACGGACTCTAGCAATGCAGTAAGTAGACCGATGTTTAAAAAAAAATAAAAAAATATTGTACAAATATTCAAGTACGGGCATGCCAGCTATTGTTTGGATTGTAGAAAATCTGTATCGCCTATTCATTAACGTGTGACAGCCTTTTTGACCAAAGTATAGGCTAAAGGAAATGTATGATAATGACAACTATTGGCTATAGAATACCTTTGACAAGGCTACTCATCCTCTCATCCCTATAGCGTCTCTGTTTGCGCGCGCCGACTTTTCGAATGTTCTGGAAATTAGAAAAAGTCGGATGATATGCGTGTTTATTACATAATAATTTGGCAATGCAAACTGGTCATTCATTTAGCCCGAAATGCACGCCTCCGCAACATGACGAATCATACAATGTTATGAATGTCTCACGTAGAGGGATTTTTCTTGTGATATTTAGACACGTTGAGCCGAGTCAATTGACTATTTCAGATATTTAATTCTGATGTAGCCCAGAGAAAGTATCCAGAGAGATAGACTTAACTGTTTCTCTCTTTTAATTTTAACTTTATAAAAACGGTGTTACAATGTTGGTGTTACAATGTAGCAGCCCTAATGTTTTGGTTTGCAGTCATTATCCAACGCTTTCCCGTATTGCATGCTGACGTCAGAAACACACAGCTAGCGTTTTGCCAGCAGTTCTGTCGACGGCGTTCTCAACATTCGAGCTGTCTGTTTTACTGTAACCTTGATGATGCAGGCAGAGCGAAAGAATGTAACAATCTTAAACCATGCAAAGCCATCTTGGCCTTGGAGTGTGTGCTGTGTCCTATCTTATTGCGTGCACATGCCATCAATATGCACCACCATGTCTTGGCACACAATGGCTGCTTTATTAAAATATATATATATATATATTTAACCTTTATTTAACTGCTTTTGTTGCAGCAATTCCTAAAGCTGTGCTCCTCTTGAGCTTGAAGGACTTGATACATAATGTAAACAACAGTCATATATCTAAGTTGAGCCTGTTATTGTTTGTGGGCAGACTTAGGAATGGTTGGCAGTTGAAATGTATGGCATTTGAAAGTAAAAATTGTCTGTAATGAATTGAAAGGCTGCCAGTGTCATTTTTGGTTAAACATTGCCACTAGGCTGATACTCTTAACCAGGGTAGTCTGACTAAATGGCTCCATAAGTGTCCAGTAATGTAAATCCAAACATCCATCTTAATATGAAGCTGTTATGAATGATGCATAATGTTCTCTGCAGTAGGGATAAACTTCATGAAATCTGTCTTTGTTTCAGTTGTTCCTTTTGGTTCAACTTTCGCTTTTCTTCTCTTTCTTTCTTCATTAAGAAACTTGCTGAAACAAACTGACAAATGTGTACTCAATAGCAAGACATATTAAAGCAGAGACAGTGAGCAGACTAACAAAACTGGAGTGTCAGCATCAGGCCAGGTGGTGAAGAACCAGAAGAGTGGTAAGAAGAGCGACCTCGCCCGTGCCTCAGCCATGACAGACCCCAGCCTGACGTCCCCCTCAGAGGCCCCTCTGCGCTCCCCCCGGGCTGCACCCATTTCCCTCTCCTTCCCCTTCTTGAGGGAGGGCAGCCGTGTGTGGGAAAGGGGAGCGGCACCCCAGCCCCGGTCACTGCCCAGCCCACTGCCCACCAAACGCAACCGCACCTATTCAGCGTAAGCAACTAGATATGCTGCTCATGAATGCGTTTCTGTATTAGAATTGGTTTGATAGTGCATGTTTATTATCGTTCACTTCTATGACGTTTATATATACATTCCTTAACTTCTTAGAGAATAATTTATTTCCACAAGCAGTAGCAGAAGGGATATGGTGTGTTGATGTAATGTTTTGTTAAGAGTGGACATGATGCTCTCTCCCCTGTCTCTCTTCAGCACGGTGCGGGCCACCTCAGGGCCAGCGTTTAAGGGCGTGTGCAAGAGCTTCTGCAGGTCACAAGGTCATGGCTTCATACGCCCCACCAATGGCGGAGATGACATCTTTGTTCACATCTCTGAGTGAGTGGCCTTCATCACTACAGCAGCCTTCTTTAGCTTGGCAAATTTCTAAAATGAACAGAATGCCCTGTTTTTTAAATATTCTGTTCACAGCTTTCTATCTCAGAGCAGCAATGGAACATCAGTGTTCAGTGTCAGATAAAATGTGTCAAGGTTCAAAGCAGGAACTGACTGCATATTCATATTGTGCAGTAAATGAACATCTAAATCATTAATTCAATCTATTTCAGTATCGAGGGCGAGTATGTCCCAGTAGAAGGAGATGAGGTCACATACAAAGTCTCCCGGATCCCACCCAAAAACCTGAAGATCCAGGCCGTGGAGGTGAAGATAGTTCATCTGAACCCAGGGACGAAGCATGAGACCTGGTCTGGCCAGATCATCAGCCAGCTAGACGAGAGCTAGGCTTCAGCGCTGGCCTGTTTATCTACACTTGGCTACAGGGAGGGCTAGGGTGGGAAGTTGAGGGGTCTGGCTAGGGCAGGCAGGGACGGCCAACTGGTGCTGGAGAGTCTGTCTAAATCAGGTGTGCTAGAGCTGGGCTGGAACAAAACCCTAGATACACTGACTGGCTCCTCAGGACACAAGTTGGCCATCCGTGAACTAGGACGTGGTTAGTACAGACTGGATTGATAAGTCATAAAAGCCAAGGGAGGAGAATATGTTCAACCTGAAGGTACTGGAAGTGGGTGAGGGGACTGTGGAGGAAATAGAATGAGAAATCCGACACCATTTTGAGGAGAAGCATTACTATTGGTGTCAAATCAAAATGAGGTTGGAGAGAAAATAACTGATGAAGGTTTAGAGGTACAGAATCGGAAACGTCTGATTGAGAGAGCAATCGAGAAGGGAGGGAGAGATGGGCGTAAGACAAAATCAAAAGCTTGAACGAATAATTTATATTTTACTGTGAATGGAAAAGCCACTATTAATATGTTCTCGAGGTACACAACCGTCTTTGTATTTTTGCCTTTTATTCATATATATTTATTTGATCATTTTGCTTCGATTTTTTTGTATCCGTTAGTTTTGAGGTTACTGGGTTTAAGTTTTGGGAATTGTAGTCAAACGAATGCACTTAAAAACTTGAACTTCCATTCTGAAATACTGCCGAACCGACTACAACTCCTATTAGGCTTTATCATGTGGCAATTTGTAGTCCTGTTTGCAAATTGTAACTCACCATGATGGTATGAGCAAATTACTGTAAGGTTTTTGAAACTATTTGAAACTTTTCTATTGTCTGAGAGACGCTGTAACACACTGTCAATGGAATTTAAATACATTTGAATGTATTTGTTTAAGTTCTGAAATGATCATTTGATTGTTACTGAGCCGTTATTCGTATTTGTTTCATGTCTGCCCATTATGTTTAGCATTTCTCCATATTTAGGCTATTTCTATGTATTTTTCTGTCCTTCATTCTTACTGTTTTGGGTTGTTTTATTTCATATTTTAGTTTTAGTTAAAATGCTAGGTTTTCCATTGGTCACAGTTCAGAGCATTTTCTGTTAGACAAGCCACTGTGGCTATAGTTTACCCTAATTTCAATGTGAGCCTTGAAAGAGCACTAAAAACATTTTATGATTCACAATTATGGTGGCTGTTATCTTTCTTTAGTATTTATCTTTGGAGATAAGGCTGTATACATAGTATGTGACATTAGAATGACATGCCTATTCCTTAGTTATACTTTCCATCTGTTGTACAAAAAAATAACAAGTCACACTTGGCCCAATGATATAAAATAATTTATTACAATGAACATAGTTCAAATGAATACAGTACTCAACAATGACATCATGATTTCACAATTAGTGTATGTCGATCAAACTGTACAAGTGAGTCCACTGGACCTTTGTCATTCAGGAAGGTCTAATGGCCTTTGGCAGAAGGGTCAAGACATCCAGATTATTGTATTTGTCGCAGATGTCATTAACCTTTTAATAAAATTTGATTTGATAAGATACAACTAAAGGACGTGTACCTATGAATATACTGGGTAGGTAATGTAAAGGCTGTATAAGCCATCTGTGAGATCCATTTCTTATAGCGGTGCAGACTGAAGTAGCAGGAATAATTTATATAAAATTGCATAGATGAGGTAAGACTTCTTTCTACAGTGCCTAAACACTCTTAGAAAAAAAGGTGCTATCTAGATTCTAATTAGGGGTTTTCGGCTGTCCCCATAGGAGAACCCTTTGAAGAAACCTTTTTGGTTCCAGATTGAACCCTTTCCACAAAGGGTTCTACATGGAACCCAAAAGAGTTCTACCTGGAATAAAAAAAGGGTTCTACCTGGAACTGAAACGGGTTCTCCTATGGGGACAGCCGAAGAACCCTTTTGTGTAGAAAGTCTACACCCTCCTTGGATTTCTTCACATTTTATTGTGTTACAAAGTGGAATTAAAATTGATTTGTCAATTTTTTGTCAACAATCTACACAAAATACTGTCAAAGTGGAAGAAAAAATTCTAACATTTATTTTTAGATAAGTTTTCACCCCCCTGAGTCAATACATGTTAGAAACACATTTTGACAGCGATTACAGCTTTGAGTCATCTTGGGTAAGTCTCATAAGAGCTTTGCACACCTGTATTATGCAATATTTTCCCATTATTCAAGCTCTGTCAAGGTGTTGGAGATCATGGCTAGATAGCAATTTTCAAGTCTTGCCATAGATTNTTTCCCTCTCCTTCCCCTTCTTGAGGGAGGGCAGCCGTGTGTGGGAAAGGGGAGCGCCGCCCCGGTCACTGCCCAGCCCACTGCCCACCAAACGCAACCGCACCTATTCAGCGTAAGCAACTAGATATGCTGCTCATGAATGCGTTTCTGTATTAGAATTGGTTTGATAGTGCATGTTTATTATCCTTCACTTTTATGACGTTTATATATACATTCCTTAACTTCTTAGAGAATAACTTTCCACAAGCAGTAGCAGAAGGGATATGGTGTGTTGATGTAATGTTTTGTTGAGAGTGGACATGATGCTCTCTCCCCTGTCTATTCAGCACGGTGCGGGCCACCTCAGGGCCAGCGTTTAAGGGTGTGTGCAAGAGCTTCTGCAGGTCACAAGGTCATGGCTTCATCCGTCCAACCAATGGCGGAGATGACATATTTGTTCACATCTCGGAGTGAGTGGCCTTCATCACTACAACAGCCTTCTTTAGCTTGGCAATTTCTAAAATGAACAGAATGCCCTGTTTTTTTAATATTCTGTTCACAGCTTTCTATCTCAGAGCAACAATGTAACATCAGTGTTCAGTGTCAGATAAAATATGGCAAGGTTCAGAGCAAGAACTGACTGCATATTCATATTGTGCAGTAAATGAACATCTAAAYCATTAATTCAATCTATTTCAGTATCGAGGGCGAGTATGTCCCAGTTGAAGGAGATGAGGTCACATACAAAGTCTCCCGGATCCCACCCAAAAACCTGAAGATCCAGGCCGTGGAGGTGAAGATCGTTCATCTGAACCCAGGGACGAAGCATGAGACCTGGTCTGGCCAGATCATCAGCCAGCTAGACGAGAGCTAGGCTTCTGCGCTGGCCTGTTTATCTACACTTGGCTAGGGTGGGGAGGGCTAGGGTGGGAAGTTGAGGGGTCTGGCTAGGGCAGGCAGGGACGGCCAACTGGTGCTGGAGAGTCTGTCTAAATCAGGTGTGCTAGAGCTGGGCTGGAACAAAACTCTAGATACACTGACTGGCTCCTCAGGACACAAGTTGGCCATCCGTGAACTAGGATGTGGTTRGTACAGACTGGATTGATAAGTCATAAAAGCAAGTAAGGGAGGAGAATATGTTCAACTTGAAGGTACTGAAAATGGGTGAGGGGACAGAGCAGAGTGGTGGAGGAAATAGAATGAGATATCCGACACCATTTTGAGGAGAAGCATTACTATTGGTGTGAAATCAAAATGAGGTTGGAGAGAAAATAACTGACAAATGTTTAGAGGTACAGAATCGGAAACGTCTGATTGAGAGAGCAATCGAGAAGAAGGTAGGGAGAGATGGGTGTAATGGGAGACAAAAAAAAGCTTGGAAGAATGATTTATATTTTACTGTGAATGGAAAAGCCACTATTAATATTTTCTCGAGGTACACAACCATCTTTGTATTTTTGCCTTTTATTTATATATATTTATTTGACCATTTTGTTTCGATTTTTTTGTATCCGWTAGTTTTGAGGTTACTGGATTTAAGTTTTGGGTATTGTAGTCAAACGAATGCACTTAAAAACTTGAACTTCCATTCTGAAATACTGCCGAACAGACTACAACTCCTATTAGGCTTTATCATGTGGCAATTTGTAGTCCTGTTTGCAAATTGTAACTCACCATGATGGTATGAGCAAATTACTGTAAGGTTTTTGAAACTATTTGAAACTTTTCTATTGTCTGAGAGACGCTGTAACACACTGTCAATGGAATTTAAATACATTTGAATGTATTTGTTTAAGTTCTGAAATGATCATTTGATTGTTACTGAGCCGTTATTCGTATTTGTTTCATGTCTGCCCATTATGTTTAGCATTTCTCCATATTTAGGCTATTTCTATGTATTTTTCTGTCCTTCATTCTTACTGTTTTGGGTTGTTTTATTTCATATTTTAGTTTTAGTTAAAATGCTAGGTTTTCCATTGGTCACAGTTCAGAGCATTTTCTGTTAGACAAGCCACTGTGGCTATAGTTTACCCTAATTTCAATGTGAGCCTTGAAAGAGCACTAAAAACATTTTATGATTCACAATTATGGTGGCTGTTATCTTTCTTTAGTATTTATCTTTGGAGATAAGGCTGTATACATAGTATGTGACATTAGAATGACATGCCTATTCCTTAGTTATACTTTCCATCTGTTGTACAAAAAAATAACAAGTCACACTTGGCCCAATGATATAAAATAATTTATTACAATGAACATAGTTCAAATGAATACAGTACTCAACAATGACATCATGATTTCACAATTAGTGTATGTCGATCAAACTGTACAAGTGAGTCCACTGGACCTTTGTCATTCAGGAAGGTCTAATGGCCTTTGGCAGAAGGGTCAAGACATCCAGATTATTGTATTTGTCGCAGATGTCATTAACCTTTTAATAAAATTTGATTTGATAAGATACAACTAAAGGACGTGTACCTATGAATATACTGGGTAGGTAATGTAAAGGCTGTATAAGCCATCTGTGAGATCCATTTCTTATAGCGGTGCAGACTGAAGTAGCAGGAATAATTTATATAAAATTGCATAGATGAGGTAAGACTTCTTTCTACAGTGCCTAAACACTCTTAGAAAAAAAGGTGCTATCTAGATTCTAATTAGGGGTTTTCGGCTGTCCCCATAGGAGAACCCTTTGAAGAAACCTTTTTGGTTCCAGATTGAACCCTTTCCACAAAGGGTTCTACATGGAACCCAAAAGAGTTCTACCTGGAATAAAAAAAGGGTTCTACCTGGAACTGAAACGGGTTCTCCTATGGGGACAGCCGAAGAACCCTTTTGTGTAGAAAGTCTACACCCTCCTTGGATTTCTTCACATTTTATTGTGTTACAAAGTGGAATTAAAATTGATTTGTCAATTTTTTGTCAACAATCTACACAAAATACTGTCAAAGTGGAAGAAAAAATTCTAACATTTATTTTTAGATAAGTTTTCACCCCCCTGAGTCAATACATGTTAGAAACACATTTTGACAGCGATTACAGCTTTGAGTCATCTTGGGTAAGTCTCATAAGAGCTTTGCACACCTGTATTATGCAATATTTTCCCATTATTCAAGCTCTGTCAAGGTGTTGGAGATCATGGCTAGATAGCAATTTTCAAGTCTTGCCATAGATTTTCAAGCAGATTTAAGTCAAAACTGTAACTTGCCCACTCAGGAACATTCACTGTCTCCTTGGTAAGCTACTCCAGTGTATATTCAGCTTTGTGTTGTAGGTTATTGTCCTGCTGAAAGGTGAATTCCTCTCCTGGTGTCTGGTGTAAGGCAGACTGAAGCAGGTTTTCCTATAGGATTTTGCCTGTGCTTAGCTCCATCCCGATTGTTTTCATCCTGAAAAACTCCCCAGTCTTTGCTGATGTCAAGCATACCCATACCATGAAGGCAATTAACTCAGTGATGTGTTGTGTTGGATTTTCCCCAAACATAAGGCTTTGCATTTAGGCCAAAAAGTATATTCCTTTGCCGTGTTTTTTTGCAGTATTACTTTAGTGCCTTGTTGCATGTTTTGGAATATTTTTATTCTGTGTATTTGTATTATTTTTATCACTCTGTCATTTAGGTCATTATTGTGGAGTCACTACAATGTTGTTGATCCATCCTCAGTTCTCCCATCACAACCATTGAACTCTGTAGCTGTTTTAAAATCCCCAATGGCCTCATGGTGACATCCCTAAGCAGTTTCCTTCCTTTCCTGCAGCTCAGTTCAGAAGAATGACTGTATTTTTTATGTGTCTGGGTGGTTTAATGCTTCATCCACAACTTAATTATTAACTTGACCATGCTTAAAGATATATTCAATGTCTGATATGTTATTGTTACCCATCTACCAATCATTGCCCTTTATTTTTGAAGCTTTCGAAAAAGCCCTGGGAGGACAGAGGAAGAAGTGGTCATAAAATAATATAATGTCAACCCCTATTATTTCACACAGAGTACAGAGTGAGTCCATATAAATTATAATGCGATTTGTTAAGCCACATTTGACTTCTGAACTAATTCAGGCTTGCCTAAACAAAGGGGGTGAATACTTAAAGGAATTATTATATTTTAGTTATAATTTTTTTTAAACATTTGTAAAAAAAAACTTGACAAACAATTACAATTAATCTATTTCAATCCCACTTTGTAACGCAACAAAATGTGAAACAAATTCAAGGGGGGGTGCAGACTTTCTATAGGCACTTAATCTGAAAGTGGACTGGCACAGAGCAAAAAAACACATTTTCTCTCTTCTGTCTCGCTCCATTTTGTTCAAAGACAACACTAGTCACTTCCTACATTCACAAAGAAAACAAATGATCCAAAACCCAGTTTGTCAGATAACTGTATCAATATTAGTGCAAAACAGAAGTGGGTATTTACATTATCTACTCAAAATGTATAGAAATCTTCACATGATATTCACAAAAGAGGATTGTCTTACAGGAGGGCCTATAAGACATTTGGTTAATTTGATGTTACATACAAATACAGGGACACGCTACAAAAAACATTGGGTTGATAGATGTTAAACAGTCAGATATTACATTAAAACCTTAGAGAAACACTTAGTCATGATAAAAAACTGAAAACATTAGTACACTTCCTCACATTGTTTGAGCTACCATCCCTTTAAAAAAGCAGATCTGTCCACATCTCATAATAATTTCAATGGGAGTCCAGCCAATGTGAATTACTGATGATCCCTTTATGTGTCCAGTGCTAGTTAGAATAATATTATATAACAACAATGCATTGATTACAAATCTGTAGTGGTTTACCTCCCATTTCCACCTCTTCTCCTTCAGGTGCTCTTAGTAACTGCCCACAACAACAGGGGGAGCCCAGGGGAAGCTGACTGTGAGAGTGCCTGCTGCACGATTTATCACGACTCATTGGTGGGAGCTTTGAAGAAAATCTCTCGACAGTGCCTGGCTGTGTCCTCTGGTGAGTATACTGTAAAACCAATGGTGCGCGGGTCGTTGAAGATCTCATAGTCGTTTCCCCCCTGAACAGAGAGGAATGTAGATACGGCTTTAGAATCTGCTTTTTCACAAATAGGTTTGCACCGACTGCCCTTTTCCCCCTTGTCGACCTCTTTCCTTGTTTCCTCACTCACTCTTTATCTCTCTCTATGTCTCAGTAAAAGAGGTTAAATAAACACACAACCATCACAAAGCTCATGCAACATTCTTTCAGGCAGGGGTCAACTCCACATAGAATGACATCAACAATGATCTCTGAACTTTAACCTTTAWCWTTCAAGCCACAGCACAATCCTACTCTCATTGCTATCTTTAGCCTCAGAGCATTCCCCACCACTGACACGTCYACAAGGTCCTCCCCTTCACTTACAGACGAYGTCTCGTTGCCAAAGAAGTAGATAGCGTCCAGGCCCTCCCYCTCCAGCACGTCCAGACAGAGCCTCTTGTCCCAGCCTTCAGGGAACACGTCAAAACTGATGAGACCACCTGAATAGAGAGGCACACGAGAGGGAATAATTCAGTCAATTTCAATTGATACATTACAATTTAACATCATGTTACTGAACAGAATATTAGTCCCTCCCATAAAATAAACCCTCAGTCATGTTTTAGTGATGATTATTAACACATTACAACCAGCTCTCATGCCATGTCAGGGATATTTGTTTTGGTTGGTCAATGACCTGATTAGTGAGGATGCCCAATGCATGTAAAATAGGTGTGATATTTCCCCCATTACAGGAACAGCAGCTTTGAGATATTTTTAAGTCTGCAACTTCTACCGGTTAATGCTGCCCATTTCTCTGCAACAGACTTGGAGCCCAACACATTCTCCCCTCGAAAAGCATGAAAGGTTATTAAAAGCCCCAATCACTGTGCTTAGTTCAGCAGAACAGACTTATTTATGCCCTGTGCATCGACTGTGTGGTGATGGCTTTGACATACAGTCTGTGTCCAGGGAGACCAGTCTTATTATTGGTGATTATTCACTACTTGGCTGACCTCCATGAGGTCACTAACAGTATGTGAGCCTACAGGCTGCCCATTGAGGTGGACTCAGTTCCACAAACACAGCCTGTGGCTGACTCCTTTCTTTTAAATCCCTCTTTCCTTTTCATTCTACAACCAGAGCAGTTAGTCTTTAAATTCTGCCACATATTCAGGTCAATGAAAGGTGAATGTGCACGAAAAGCCCTCAGAGAAGTAAGTTTAAATTCTGCTTCTTGCCCATCCCCCCTGCCTTCAGATTCTACTTCATTACCCCCCAGTGTTTAAAGCGGCAATCAGCAATAACAAAGCGCCCTCCTCACCACTGTTTCAGTAAAAGGTGTGGCGATGGGACTGGAGAAATGTAAGCACTCTCAAATTCAAAGGCAGAGCTATGAATGCAAGGACTGACCATCCATGATATCAAAATTATAACTTTAACCATGTTTTTAGGCTATACAGTGTTTGTTTACATTTACTTTGTTTCTAAACAATGGAGTAAAACTAGCTTATATGTTGTGTTCTGATGGGGTACGACTGTTCAAGATCATATGGCATTTATAAGTTATATTCTTCAAGAATCAATGGATACATATCATTAATGTATTAGTCCAAAAATGGATGTAGCAACTGCTGCTTGACCAGAAGGGAAGCTCACAAACGCAACAGCTAGGGAGGTTTCAGCCAATCAGAGGGTGTATTGGCCACAAACACCCACATCCTCAGCCCATCCCCCACACAGTTCCTTCCCCACCCCTGGCCATGCACCATAAAGGTGAAAGAAAACATAGCCAGGACAAAGGTGCCTGTATTTGAAGTGACGCTGCAATGTTGCCTTTTGAGCTGAGTGACATGAGCAACAATCTCTGGCGTAAGAACAGACAGTGCCGCATAGACATAAACAGCATTGCATATGTGAAATGTGAACAAACCAAGGCAGGGTAGACGTGCAGATACAGACTGCAATGAGCAAACACATAAATCTTATCCACTAGCCTTCTCATTGGCTTGTTTTATCAGGCTCTGCGGCTGCAGTGCAAACAGCCCTCCAACTGGCTCTGCTGCCAGTGCTATGAGCATCAGCTTCCACATCAGCAACCAGAAGGATTCCCAGTTAATATCAGCAATCAGAGGGATTCCCAGGGCAGTCACTCAGTTAGGGT